>NC_133101.1:31808294-32053506 GCF_022965805.1 Primulina eburnea
ATCCTTGCGAGCCCTCAAGGCCAAGTAGGAGCATCGAGGGGTTGCGTATGAAAAGCTAGGCTTGGAGCTCCTAAAGCCAAGTCGATATAGTGATACCTCGATCCTCATCGAGAAGGGAGACTAGACGATTCCTTCGTCGAACTTCCATAAACATCTCTATCCCTCTTTACTTTACTACGCATTATTTTACGCACTTACTTTAAGCATTTCATTTATTTGTGATGTCCCTCAAGTCCCGCTTGCAATTTTTGCAAACTCGTTTTAAAAACGCTAAAGGGCCAAAAAACCTATGCACCCCCCATTTGTTCTCCACGGGTGCCATGCCAATCGTCGCCTGGTAGCATTGTTGTACGTGAATCCACAAGAGGCAACTTGGAATCCCAGCTACCAGAATAGTCAATAGTACAAGTCTGAGCATATCCCCAGATCTGAATGCTCTCTCTCGACTGACCGTCGCTCTGAGGATGATAAGCTGTACTGAAAGCTAATCGAGAACCCATAGCTCTGTGCAAACTCTTCCAGAACTCTGAGGTAAATCTAGGGTCACGATCAGACACAATCGACACGGGCACACCATGAAGTCTAACAATCTCTGCAATGTAATCCTCGGCATACTGAGACATCGAATACGTCGTCTTGACTGGGAGAAAGTGCGCTGACTTGGTCAATCTATCAACAATAACCCAAATGGAATTGAAACCCTTCTGCGTCCTGGGTAAACCAGTCACAAAATCCATAGTGATATGCTCCCACTTCCACTGAGGAATCGGCAAAGAAAGCAATGTCCCAGCAGGTCTCTGGTGCTCAATCTTTACCTGCTGACAAGTAAGGCACTGAGAAATGAACAAAGCAATATCTCTCTTCATACCTGGCCACCAGTAGAGTCGACGAAGATCCTGATACATCTTCGTACTGCCTGGATGAATCGAATAAGGTGAGGTATGAGCCTCTGTCAAGACATCTCTACGAATATCGTCGCCAGAAGGAACACAAATGCGGCCTCTGAAAGTTACCAAATCATCACCATTCAGACTAAACTCTGAATTCCCTCTAGCCTCGGCTCTAGCTCTCAACTCTGCCAACTGAACATCAGTCGACTGCTCTCTACGGATCCTGTCCGTCAATGTAGATCGAATGACCAACGCTGAAAAGCGAGCAATGGTCCCTGGAATCACCAGATCAATCTCCTCTCTCTGCAAATCCATCAACAATGGTCTCTGAATCAAAGAACTCAATGAAGCACTCGACTTGCGGCTCAAAGCATCAGCAACAACATTCGCCTTCCCTGGGTGATAACTGATCGTCACATCGTAATCCTTGACAAGCTCTAACCACCTCCTCTGTCGCATATTGAGCTCTTTCTGCGAGAACAGATACTTCAAACTCTTGTGGTCTGTGAAGATCTCACACTTTTCGCCATACAAATAATGTCTCCAAATCTTAAGGGCGAAAACCACAGCTGCAAGCTCCAATCGTGCGTCGGGTAATTCTTCTCATAATCCTTCAACTGGCGAGACGCATAGGCAATGACCTTACCTCGCTGCATCAACACTGCACCAAGGCCTCTCTTCGACGCATCGGTATAGACCACAAAATCCTCTGAACCACTGGGCAAAGAAAGAACAGGAGCTGTCGTCAATCTGTCCTTCAACTCCTGAAATGCACTCTGGCAATCGATAGACCACTCGAACTTCACAGTCTTCCTCGTCAGATTGGACAATGGCAGGGCAATCTTGGAGAAACCTGAAATGAAACGACGATAGTAACCCGCCAAACCGAGGAAACTGCGTACCTCAGAAACAGTGGTAGGAATAGGCCAACTCCGAATCGCCTCTATCTTCAACGGATCAACAGCAATGCCATCTCTCGAAACCACATGGCCTAGAAAAGAAATCTGATCTAGCCAAAACTCACACTTCTTCAACATGGCAAACAACCTCTTCTCTCGCAACAACTGAAGCACCACTCTGAGATGCTCTGCATGAAGCTCTCTGGATTTGGAATAGATCAGGATATCGTCGATGAAAACAATAACGAAGCTATCCAGATAAGGCTTGAACACACGGTTCATCAGATCCATGAAGACTGAAGGGGCATTGGTCAACCCAAAAGACATGACAAGAAACTCATAGTGACCGTACCTGGTCCGGAAAGCTGTCTTAGGGATATCAGACTCTCTGACCTTCAACTGATAGTAGCCAGACCGAAGATCAATCTTCGAGAACACAGTAGCGCCATGGAGCTGATCAAACAAATCATCTATCCGAGGCAACGGATACTTGTTCTTGACAGTTACTTTGTTAAGCTCCCTGTAGTCGATACACAGTCGCAAAGAACCATCCTTCTTCTTGACAAATAGAACCGGAGCTCCCCAAGGCGAAGAACTCGGACGAATAAAGCCCTTGTCTAAAAGATCCTGCAACTGAGTCTTCAACTCCTTCATCTCGGTAGGGGCCATTCGGTACGGAGCCTTAGAAATAGGAACCGTACCTGGAGCTAAATCGATCACAAACTCAACATCTCTATCCGGCGGCAAACCCGGAACATCATCCTCAAACACATCAGCAAACTCTCTCACCACATCAATATCATCTACATTCAACTTAATCAATCTATCAACATCCACAATAGAAGCAAGAAACCCATCGCAACCTCTACACAACAATCTCTCAGCCTCAAAGCAAGAAATAAAAGGAAGGACCAGCGAAGTACCTGTGCTGGCGAGCGCTCCTCCCTGGCCATCATCTGCAAAAGTCACCTTCTTAGCAACACAATCGATAACTGCACGGTAAGTCGAAAGCCAATCCATGCCAAGAATAACATCGAAGGCAACCATAGGGATAACAATCAAATCAGCGAATACAACTCGCTCCTCAATACGAACAGGGCACGCAAAGACAATTGATGTCGGGCACAAGACATCCCCCGAAGGTAAAACAACATTAAGCTGAATGGGAAGAACAGAAGGAACTATACCCAAAGATCTCAAAAATAATTCAGACATAAAAGAATGAGTAGCACCAGTATCAATCAAAGTAGTAGCTACTCTGCCTGAAATCAAAATAGTACTAGAGATCAATGAAGAATCACGATTAATACCTTCCTTGGTCATCGCAAAGATACGACCCTGCACCTTCCCTTGGCTATCTCCCCTCGGGCAATTCCTAGCAACATGGCCCGCCGCGCCACAACGAAAACAAGTATGAGTGCCCAATCTGCACTCTCCTCGATGATGCTTACCACACTTTGGACACAGTGGCTTCTCGGGATCAAATGGAACTGGCGGTGGTCTAGAACTCGGCTCCATCTTGCTCTTGCCCTTGAAACGATCCCTGCCCCTCTGATTCGAACCCTGGCCTCTCTGAGCAATGGCCTGGTGTCTCTCCTGCCTCTCCCTGGCGATGTCCTTCTCGTCTTGCTCGGCCAACAATGCTTTGGACACAATCTCCTTGAAAGTAACAGCTTTGGACATGTTGATATCACGACGAATCTCCGCTCTAAGGCCTCGAATGAAATGAGCGCCCTTGTCCTTGTCGTTCGAAGCAATATACGGAGCAAATAGGCAACCCTTCAGAATATACTGGCCAACATCCAAGCTCCCCTGTCTAAGTTCCAAGAACTCCGTAACCTTCCTCGCTCGAAGTGCGTCGGGGAAATACTTGTCGTAGAACAAGTCAGTGAACTCTGACCACTTCAGTGTCGCAACATCAACTCCAACTTTCGTAGCATTCCACCAAATGCGGGCAGCCTTAACCAACATGAACACTGCACAGCTAATCCTGTCTTTGTCCTCATACTGGAGATGATCGAAGATAGCTTCAAGCGCCTTGACCCACTCGACAGCAACTAGAGGATCGGTGCTACCTGCGAATTCCGGTGGATCCATTCTCTTAAAAGAAGAAAAGAAGGCATCAGTGCCAACAGCCTGAGCAACTTGACCTCTCACTTGGCCTCGACCCTGTCCTGCTCCTTGCAATCGGAGCAACTGCTGAATCTGATCGCTATGCACCTTAGCCTGCTCCTTAAGCAACTTGCCGAACTCGTCGACAACTCTCGAGGAAGAACTATCCTCACCCTCTGCCGCCTTACGCTTAGGAGGCATACTCTACAATTGCTCACAAGACACCAATCAATATATAACAATGGATAGATGCAAGAAAACATACCCGGACAGTTGAAAGTAGACGAAGTCATATGCATTGGTCCGAAGAACACCGCTCAGATACCAATAAATGTGACACCCTGACCCGATACAATTAAAATACAGCGGAATTTAAAATTTTCTTTCAAACATGGAAGGAGTTTCAAAATACATTTTATAAAAGTGTTTACAAAATAACAACATGATCATTCCAATGACATAACAAAATACAAAATATCATTAGTGTGATCATGTTACAAAATGGTACAAAATAATCATCCTTCCAATCTTCGTATGCATATGACCCCCATCCACAGTCAACGTCCCGGTCCGTCGCTCTTATCTGCATCACATGAAAATAACTGAAATGAGAATAAATCTCAGAAAGTGGAACTCTTACATAGCAATGATACATAGTATACACTGTAAAACATGGCTTTTAAATCATAAATACCATCGACTCTGAATCATGAATAACGTAGCAATAACTGTAGCAATAGCAATGGCAATAGATAGCAAAACGATGGTATTTCTCTTTTCTATGGTTGGATTGATATCAATAGTATCTGTGACTATGGTTGCCAATATCCCATCGATATAAATCGATATCTGTGAGGGGATAAAAGCCTATGGTCGATGATCATCTAATTGCATGCAATGCTATGGCTATGATTAATCAATCCAATAAAACATTTGAATTCTCAATAGCATTTAAGGCCGTCGTTTCGCAATCTCATAATATCTCTTGTATTCCCTTTTTAACAATAGTGAGACATCAATGCCTCCAATAGATAATCAATGAAATCAATACATAACAATGGATCAATGGAAGGGAATAACACTTTGAAACCTTTAAAACACAATACATATAATATCATGTGAGCACAAGGGAGGAAATTCCACTTACAAACCAATAGAACACCTCCAACTATACTCTTGGTACACCACCTACAACAATAATCCATAAATAACACCAATATCAAGACTAAATCCAAGAGTCCATGCTAAATAATCCATAGAACCATCAAAACATCAAATCCAAAATAACCCTTAACTCGAAACCTCAATAGAATCGCACCAAAAACTTACCTAAGCTTCCTTATACCACGGAGAACGATGATCTCAAGTCGGAAATCCAAATAACTTCAAGAATCAAAGGTAGGAAGCTAAAGAAATGGATGAAAACCCTTGCCAAAAGAGAGAAAATCGGAAATGGAGGAAAGAAGATAAGGTAGGTATGGCCAACAACTCCCAAAAAGTCACTTAAAAACTCGCCCATACTTACACCGCGGGTGCGGTCACACAAGCACCGCGGGTGCGCTAAGCTCACGGCAACCAAAATAAATCCCATGCACGAACACCGCGGGTGCGGTGCTACAATCACCGCGGGTGCGGTCCTTGCACTGCCGCAGGTGCGGTGATGCCACGGCCCTCCAAAACCAAAATCATGAATAGTACACCGCGGGGGCACTCATCTAAGAGCGCGGGTGCACTCTACTCACGGCAATGAACAGTAACAAAACAACTAAAAATCGATTCGAAACGCTGAAACGAACAATCAACACCAACTAACACCTCAAATAAATAATAACCAATAATACTATAGCCCAAAACACAACTATAATCATCTAATCACATAACCCAATTAACACAATAAAGCTTAAACCGTACCGTACACCGGGCTCGGCTATTACAATGTGCTCACAAGACAACGATCAATATATAACAATGAATAATTAGATGCAAAGAAAACATACCCGGACAGTTGAAAGTAGACGAAGTCATATGCATTGGTCCGAAGAACCGGTGCTCTGATACCACTAAATGTGACACCCTGACCCGTAACGGTAAAAATACAGCGGAATTTAAAATTTTCTTTCAAATGGAAGGAGTTTCAAAATACATTTCATAAAAATGTTTACAAAATAAATACATGATCATTCAAATGATATACAAAATACAAAATAATCATTTCTATGATCATGTCCCAAAATGATAACAAAATAATCATCCTTCCAATCTTCGTATGCATATGACTCCCGGCCACAATCAATGTCCTGGTCCGTCGCTCTTAGCTGCATCACATGAAAATAACTGAAATGAGTATAAAAACTCAGCAAGTGGAACTCTACATAGCAATGATACATAGTATACTCTGTAAAACATGACTTTGAAATCATAAATACCATCAACTCTGAAACATGAATATTGTAGCAATAACTGTAGCAATAAGATAGCAATAAGATGGTATTTCTCTTTTCTCTGGTTGGATTGATATCAATAGTATCTCTGTGTAATGCCCGAGATTTAATCATTATTTAATCAGACATTGATTAGTTAACATGATTGAGATTAATAAGAACTCAAATGACGAGGCCGGGCGTCGGTGCAAGAAAAATAAGAATTTTGTACAGAACCTTCGGCGCTCGCGCGGTAGAAAAAGACCGCCCGAGCGCCAACACACCATAAGTGAGAAAATTGGACAGAACGTATGGCGCCCGAGCGGTAGAAAGTTACCGCCCGAGCGCCAATGGAGATAAGCTAGCCTTCGGACAGAAAGTGCCGCGCTCGAGCGGTACTTTCTTACCGCTCGAGCGCGAGACGTGTAAAAGGCAGAATGAGCCACTCGTCTTTTGCATGGAAGTGGATGTACATATATATATACACGAATCCTTCAGTTTTAAAAGAAGAAAAACGAGGATAAAGATCGAGAAAAGGGTTCGGGCAAAGGGTTGAAAAATCCTTACGCCTTTTGGGAGAAATCCGTCCGTCTGATTTTGAATCCGACTTCAGTACTGTGTTCCTATCAACACAGGCTACAACTGGACGTAAGTTTTGTTACGTTTAGACATGTTTTGAATTTATGATATTATCAGAATTGAATATGATTCAGATATAGTGTTTCTGCTACCGTAGACATTAAAGAATTGAAGTCAGATTACAAAACAGACTGTTTATGTAATTGTTATGATTTTTGGAAGATATTGACTGAGATTCTATATCAGAATTGTGTTATTATTCAGAGTATGATTGTATCGACACCGATTATGAGTTTCAGTATTATATTTGTGATGTTCAAACTGACGGGGTTATCAAGACTGTATTATTATGCCGTCGAAACATCAGTTGATTCAGATTGTTTAGATTCAGTTATGATTTAGATTTCATCGTGATATTCGTTGATATAAATCAGATTGTATTTTGTTCAGATATTGATCAGATTATGTACTGAATTTAGTATTGATCAGAACAGGTTGCGTATTGAGTTATTCACTGATACAGCGTATTCGATATTGTCATTTCAGATTCGATATGGACAGATTTGAGTACAGGTCATCGTCTTCGTCAGACAGGGACGACAAAGGTATAATTCATGTGATATTCGGGAAGCATAACTCAAATTAGATTAATTTGAGTTTCCCAATAAAATCACATACTAGATTATTGTTTATATTGTTACCTGATTATGCTTTGATTATAGAATTGTATTCAAGCATGTAAGATAATTGTGATATTCAATTATGAATATGATTATGCTTTGTTTACAGATTTTTATTCATTGCATTTAAGATAGGAAAGTCTTGACAGCCATTGTCAGACTTCTAGACGTTCGGTGTATCTCAGCTTAGGAGTAGCCATTACTCCTATTGCCAGCCGTCGATACAGCTCGGACCGAAGTCTAGGAATAAGACGTACAGTCGCCCCGAGTGGTTGGGTAGGTGACAGCCAGTGACGTCTTATTCACCCCGGGATCCCTAGAGTTATAGTTGAGTCGAGTCTAGACATGATTTGATTAGGACTGCATGCTCATATGGATGTGGCTCCTAGATCATGGGACCCATCATTATTACTTTCAGTTATGATAGCATGTTTGTATGATTTAGATTGTTTATATGCATGTTTAGCTGATTTGAAGTGCATGCTTGTTGTGATTAGATTTCATAGCTTATGAAATCTAATGTTTTGATTTTATTCGTGACAGCATGTTTCATGAATTATTTTATGTATATACATGTTTACAATGTTTTATACTGGGATTTATTTCTCACCGGAGTTATCCGGCTGTTGTCTTGTTTTGTATGTGTGCATGACAACAGGTGGAGCTGGATCAGGGTCAAGATGATGATGAGAGAAGACGAGTGTAGCGTGGTGATTCCGGACTTACAGTAGACTTGGTTTTATTACTGGACTTTAGTAGTTGAACCTGAAATTAGCTTGTTGTACTTTAATACTGAAATGTATTTATACAGACATGTATTAGATTCCATTACCTTCCGCAGTTATATCTTAAAACGAAAAAATTTTAGACCCTGTTTTATTTTAATTGATAATTTAAATCCCAAAGATGATTAGCGTCCGGGTCCCCACAACAGGTGGTATCAGAGCGGATAGTTCCTTTAGACTTAGATTAGCAGAGCGATAGATCCTTTAGGAGGAGATAGTCAGAGTTGATAGATCTTTTAAATTGAGATAGAAGAGAATGAGCGGGGTAGATTGATTTTCTTTCCTTGCATGTGATTGCTAGCATGAAAATGATTTCAATGTTGACTTACATTGTGTGTGCTAGCATGATTTGTTGCTTTCCCTATTACATGTTACTTGTTATCTGGAGTTGATTGCATCATGTAATTACTAAGCCTGGATCAGAACCGAGTCTGAATCAGAGGTATATGATCAGAGGAGGGCTGAGACAGATGGTATAGCTTGTGTACTAATCGGTTTGATATTCAGATATACCGCCTCGGAGAATTCCAGAGAGAGGTAGTACTTCGTCTGAACAGATAGATGCATCAGAAACTCAGATAGAAGTAAAGTTGGCAGAATTTCAGTTATTTCAGCCGCCGATTCTGAGTGGTACGGAGACGTCTGAAAAGTGTCAGGACTGGGTTGATGACATAGAGATATTGTTTAATCTACTGGATTGTACAGATGACCAGAGAGTTAAATTGGTATTTCACCAATTACAAGAGGCTGCCAGAAGTTGGTGGATTACAATCAAAGGAATATTAGCACTACGTGGTACTGTGATCACGTGGGAGGTCTTTAAAGCTGAATTCTATCAAAGATTTTTCTCAGTTTCATACCGGGAGGACAAAAGAGCAGAATTTGAGAATTTGAGACAAGGTCAACTGAATGTTGAAGATTATGTTGCGAAATTCTCTACGCTACTGCATTTTGCTCCTCATTTGACTGGAAATGACGAAGCTGTAGTGAATCAGTTCGTCAGAGGATTGAATTCAGAGATAGTTGCATTGATGAACATGCAGCAACCTTATCATTTTGCTGATGTCTTGAGTAAAGCAAAGAGGGCTGAGGCGAGTCTGATTAGACAGCTAGGGAGGTTGTGCGTGAAGCCACCCCAAACCCAGCAATCCCCTCTTCGATTCGATCGAGGCAGTACGAGTGGAAAGCAAGATTTGCTGAAAGCTCGAAAGAAGTCATTCAAGAAATTGGGAAGTGGTTCCTCTAGCTCCAGCAGTCCTAGTCCCAGCGATACTGGAGTGTATTGCAGGACTTGCGGTGGGAGACACCTCACAGAGCAATGCCAGGGAGTATCTGATAGTTGCCATATCTGCAGACAGCGAGGACACTTTGCTAGAGTTTGTCCTCAGAGAGGTCCTCGAAGATTTCAGGGGGCTGGACCATCTGGATATGGTGATCGAGGGACAGATCCAGGTCACACTGGGTAACATAGTAACAGGTACTATTCTTTACGATTATATTGCATATGTATTGATATATACTAATGCATTCTTTATGAGTATCTGTGACTGAGTTGCATGGAGATATGCATTATATGTTGGATCTGATTATACTGTAGTATTGATTTCTTGGTTGTTGAGGAATATGTTGATATCAGAGATCTCTGTGACATGTTATATACTACAGTGAGATGAACCCGGGATTGGGTTAGATTATGATGTACTTGTGATATATGATTTCGATTTCATTATTGACATGTAATGCTAAACAAGTACAGAAATATCGTAGAATGTGATCCAGAAATGGTAAGATTAAGATCAGATCTAGTTGAGAAATGAGGATTCTAGATCCAGGATTCCTTAAATCATTGTACTGTTGACTCGATTAGCACAGAAAGGAACAGATGGTATTCTTATGTGTTTGGTAGATATACTGAAATTGAGTCTAACAGTGACAGATTTGCCCGTAATGTATTAGTTGACTGGTGTTTGCCTAGATAAGATTTAAGATGTGTGGATATCAGAAAAGTAGATTTCAGAATTGAATCGATACCAGATAATGGTTATAGACTAGAATTCAGTACAGAATGATATTGAAGATTAATAGAAGGGTACAGATTGCTAACTCTTAGATTCAGGGATATTCGGATGATTGTATGCTTGTTATATCTATGATATTTGATATGTTAGCAGCATCTGACTGGTTGAAATGAATATTTGAAGACTTTATTGAATATTCAGAGAATGGTGATTATTGTATACAGAAATGGGTCAGGTATGAATCATAATTGAAACGGATTGTATTCCGCATATGTAATATCTGCAGTGTGTATACCGATTATTTACACAATTGAGACAGAAATCAGCGACTGTAAACGACACAAATATCAGATATATCAGAATTAACAGAAATGTCAGAAAGTCAGAATTGCTGAGTTTTGCAGATTTTCTTATTCTCTTATTATGTTATATCTACTTGCGTATTGTTATGGTTCTACATCAGTATTTGAGACATCTTATATTGTTTGGTAGCATAATCTATTTGCAGATGAGATATGGCAGATGATTTGGGCACTGTGAAGATTGATCAGTAGTCAGAATTATCAGTATTGCCAGAAATCGCTGTTTTATGAGTTTTCTTAAAACTCACTAGATCTGTATAGGTTGTTTTTATTTCGAATCTGATGGATAGTACTGTGGTTTGCATGTATGTTTGATACAGAATATTGTAAACAGTTGAGAGTTGCAACAGTTCAGAAATGTGATATCAGAATGTTTCAGAATTGTATAACAGAATTTGATATCTATAGTCAGAGCCAAATACCAGGTAGGTATTTCTTCTTTAATTTATATTATTAACTGATTGTTAGTACCGAATAGTTTGAATCAGCTATCACAAGTAGTGTCAGACATGCACAGTGATTGGTTCAGTTTCGTTCGGATAGCAGACAGTTTTGATATAAACAGGTTAAATCAGTTAGAACAGAATTTGTACGGAAATGTTGGCAGAAATCATACTGATAAGTCTGAATCGCTAACAGAAAAAAGACAGAAAGATAGAAATCAGAAGATTATTACAGATTTGGTATATTCTGAATAGAAATGGGAGTATATTTCTATGGTTTTCGTAATGAAAGTACCGTCATTTTCTCCAGATTGAGATATGATATGATTATGATTGACATATTACTCAATCTATATCTATCAGTTTGTACCAAACTACGTACAACCAGAACTAAATGACATAGGTCGATGTCAAAGAAATGTTCAGATAGAATAGAAAATTTAAGTAGATTATATCAGATTGTGATTTTGATTGAGTTTGTACTTGTGATAGAAGATATCATGAGCTCTTTCGCAGATTTTTCACAGATTGACAGGTAGTCAGAGTGTATGATTCAGATACTGACAGATATTGGTAAAGTTTTAGTGCTGGATGTTAGCACTAGTTGTTATGATTTATTGTCACTATATGACTTACTGCAGGACAATAGTTATCAAGACAGTTCAGAATGGACAGATTAAAGAAACCAACATCGGATGATGATGCTTGGTATTTGAAACTGAAGATTTCATATGTCCTTGATTGAGATTAACAGGTTTGATAACAACTGCTAGTATTGTTTTGTTATGAACTGTGATTGGTTTATACGGATGTTGTATAACCAACATGGCAAGATTGATTCTGTCAGAGTTAGTTTAAGAAGTATTAGAATAGTATACTTTCTGAAGTTTTATTCCAGAATTGAAATCAGAGATTGATACAAGAAAGAGATTTCAGAATGGATTGATTAAGAGAGGAGTTTGGATGTTAAACTCTTTATTAATTTCTTCTCTTATATTTGAATTGATTGCTTATGAGTTCGAGGACGAACTCAGATCTAAGAGGGGGAGAAATGTAATGCCCGAGATTTAATCATTATTTAATCAGACATTGATTAGTTAACATGATTGAGATTAATAAGAACTCAAATGACGAGGCCGGGCGTCGGTGCAAGAAAAATAAGAATTTTGTACAGAACCTTCGGCGCTCGAGCGGTAGAAAAAGACCGCCCGAGCGCCAACACACCATAAGTAAGAAAATTGGACAGAACGTATGGCGCCCGAGCGGTAGAAAGTTACCGCCCGAGCGCCAATGGAGATAAGCTAGCCTTCGGACAGAAAGTGCCGCGCTCGAGCGGTACTTTCTTACCGCTCGAGCGCGAGACGTGTAAAAGGCAGAATGAGCCACTCGTCTTTTGCATGGAAGTGGATGTACATATATATATACACGAATCCTTCAGTTTTAAAAGAAGAAAAACGAGGATAAAGATCGAGAAAAGGGTTCGGGCAAAGGGTTGAAAAATCCTTACGCCTTTCGCGAGAAATCCGTCCGTCTGATTTTAAATCCGACTTCAGTACTGTGTTCCTATCAACACAGGCTACAACTGGACGTAAGTTTTATTACGTTTAGACACGATTTGAATTTATGATGTTGTCAGAATTGAATAGGATTCATATATGATGTTCTTGTCATGTTAGACATCATAGAATCGAAGTTGTAGGATGAATAAAAGTGACACAATCTTGCTTCTAGGATGAAATCACCTTACCCCTTCTCCTGAATTTTCTCGGTGGTCTCCTCTGATGAAATGGCAAAGAAAAGCCATCTTATATATATATCTTGCATGGTTCAAACACATGGCTAATCCTTTTCCCTACACGTCTCGCGCATATCCGCGGTCACTACTCGCGCATATGCGCGAGACCTACTGTCTCGGCAGCTTGACAGAAAAGAACGCTCGCGCATATGCGCCACTTATCTCGAGCATATGCGCCACAGCTACTGGAGGTGTCGCGCATATGCGCGCATTGTCTCGCGCATGTGCGCCGAGGCTACTGGAATTCCCGCGCATGTGCGCGCATGTCTTCGCGCATGTGCGCTGGAGCTTCGACCCCTCTCATTTCTTTTGATTGTCTCCTCATATTTATTGTACATTTTCCTTTTCTTTACTAGTCCAATATGATACATCTACAATCACCTTAATATCAACAAAATCAGTCTGATTATGATAACTAAATCTTCGAGCCTTACACAATATATATATATACCCTGCCATGTGTCAACTTAAGAAACAATGGTGGAATTTTCGCATGCAGCACCGCGGGTGCGCTTAGCTCTCGGCCTCATCTTCATTTCAAGCAATTCGACGACCGCGGGTGCGCTGGGTTTTTCACCGCGGGTGCGGTATCACTTCGGCCTGCATCACTAAATTCTGAATACTGCACCGCGGGTGCGGTGTCTCCAAGCACCGCGGGTGCGGTGTGGCTTCGGCCTGCCTTTTAAAAATTCTCATTTTCATGTTATGCATTCTCATATCTTCAAATCTAACATCAATGACCACTGATAATTCTCGAGCCTTACACATATAAACATGCAATGCAAATAAAACCATGTCTGGACTCGACTCGACTATAACTCTAGGGATCCCGGTGTGAATAAGACGATCTATCACCTACCCTCCCAATTGAGGTGACTGTACGTCTTATTCCTAGACTTCGGCCTGATCTGTATCCACATCTACAATAGGAGACTGATCTTCCCCTAAGCTGTGATATCACTGAATGTCTAGAAGTTTGACTGTTCTGTCAAGACTCCCTATCTTAAATGCAATGAATAACAATCTGTAAACAAAGCATAATCATCTCAAAAGATTTGAATAAAAGTCTATAAACAAATCACAATCATATTACAAGATAACCAATTAATCTAGTATGTGATTTTGGTTGTGAAACTCAAATTAGATCTCATTTGAGTCATGTCTCCCCAAACAAAAACATGCATTATACCTTCTTGTCGTTGGAAGAAATCAAAGTCTCAAGTCGGTATCAAATCTGTCAATCCAAATCTGAAATGAAAATGTTGATATATCTTCTATCAATTTCTAACTCACATTATCACGTATACAATTCAGTAATCGATTCTAATACAATTCAACAGCATAACGGCGGATTCTCGATATGCCGATCGATCCAATCTCAACATATATCAATACCTCTTAATCTCTGATTCATAATCAATATAATCTATCCATCACTATCTTAAAATCTGCATAATTTAGTTCTAAACATGCTGAAATTCATAACAATCACGTATGGCATCATTTTCTCGATCCGTCTACGTTACTACGATGTCTATTCTCCCCAAAACATATAATTACAAGCATATCAGCATTTCCCCTACATCAATATCTTAATTCATGCAGGAATAGAAAGAAACTTACATCCTTTTGAAGCTAGTGATGAGAGGAATCCAAATCTTAACTTGGAATTAAAATCGGATGGCTAAATCTTGCACAAAATAGTTTCTAAGCTATGAAGAACTTGAAGCTATTCCAAGGAGCTCTCGGTTCTGTCTTTGGCTGGAATGAAGAAATGAAGACTCAGCTCAAAGTCTATATATATATATATTATTTATATATATATATATATATATATATATATATATATATATATATATGTGCATGTGTCAAATCAAGAAGAGATGGTGGATTTCTCGCATGCAGCACCGCGGGTGCGCTCTTGTCCAGACCGCGGGTGCGCTCATGCTTCGACATGGCTTTTATTTTTCAAAAATGACGACCGCGGGTGCGGTCTTGTTCTTACCGCGGGTGCGGTCTTACCACCGTGGGTGTGGTGTGGCTTCGGCCTTTCTTGTAAAAATTCCTAATTGTATGACCGCGGGTGCACTCCTGTTCTGGGTGCGGGTGAGGTCTTGTAAAACCCTAATTTCTCATGTCTTTTCTCCTCTCCTTACACGTCATGCATTCTCATATTTTCCGAGTATCATATTAATGAAGACTAATAAATCTCAAGTCCTTTATCATGCATACTCATATTTTCCGAGTATTTCGTCAATTAAGACTAATAAATCTCGAGCCTTACATTTCTCCCCCTCTAAGAAATGATTTCGCCCTCGAAATCGCAGGCAATTTATCAAAGCATTAACATAAGCAATATTGTGAAGACTGAAAAAAAATACTCACATTATGTGAATAATTCGGGATATTTTTGTCGCATGTCTGTTTCTGTTTCCCAAGTCGCTTCTTCGATGCCATGACGACTCCATTGGACTTTCACTAGCGGAATAGTCTTTGTCCTGAGCTTCTTTTCTTTCCGATCAAGAATTTGTATCGGTTGCTCAACATAACTCAAAGTCTGATCAAGCTCAGCTTCGTCAGGGTGAATGACATGGGAAATATCCGGCATATATCTACGCAACATAGACACATGAAAAACGTCATGTATACCAGATAAAGAAGGATGAAGAGCAAGTCGATAGGCTCGATCGCCAACCTTCTCCAAGATCTCGTAAGGACCGACGTATCTAGGAGACAACTTCCCACGCTTGCCAAATCTGACAACGCCTCTGAATGGGGAAATCTTTAGAAATACTCTATCTCCTTGCTCAAATACTAATGGTCTACGTCTAATGTTGGCGTATTTCGCTTGTCTATCCTGTGCCGTCTTCATTCTCTTCTGAATGATTTTCACCTTCTCAGTCATGTCACGAATCATATCCGGCCCAAGTTCTGGTACCTCTGAGATTTCATCCCAGTACAGCGGAGATCTGCACTTCTTGCCATATAAAGCTTCAAACGGTGCCATCTCAATGCTTGTCTGATAGATGTTATTGTAAGAGAATTCACAAAGAGGTAGTGAATCTTGCCAACTAGTGCCAAAATCTAGCACTACGGCTCTCAACATATCCTCTAAAGTCTGGTTAGTCCGCTCTGACTGTCCGTCTGTCTGAGGATGATAAGCAGTACTCAGGTGTAATGTCGTACCTAAAGCATGCTGTATGTTGCGACTTTGATTGTTGCACTCCCAAGAGCAGGTTGTCCACAAGTAATATAATTCGGTGAGTCCGAATATCGTATCCACAGGGAAGCTAAGGTAATTACAAGTCCACTACAATGTCTTTTTGTTTTGTTTTTGTTTTTGTTTCTTTTTAATTTTAATTGTTTGAATATTTAATGGGTAAATTTTAATTGTTCAAATTTTAATTTAAGTAGTTGAGATTAAAGGATTCACTCTTGGTATTTTAATAAAGTTAACATTAACGAACAATATTGAAATCCACTTAATAAAATGGTTCCAATATATTAAATAATCATATTTATATTATGTTATAAATTATTATCTCATAAATATATAATATATACCAAAACTTATAAATGTGGTCAAGTATTTATTGTGCTATATATATATTTGTAAACACTAAATCAAGGTTCCCACTTTAAATGGTTGGTAAAACCAAACTAACATTTAAATGGTACCAAGAAAATATTATTATGATATATTTATATATAGTAAATCAAGGAATCCAAGTTAAATGGTTGATAAAACCAAACTAACATTTAAATGGTTTCAAGAATTTAATATTATAATATATTTATATATAATAAATCAAGGCATCCACTTTAAATGGTTGGTAATACCAAACTAACATTTAAATGGTTCCAAGAATTTAGTGTAACATATAGCAACAATAAATCAAAACTCCCACTTATAAGTAGGGTATAAAAATGCTTAAAGAAATAAATATAACATAAACAATAAATAATGATTAAATAATATAAAACATAGATTCTTACCTTTTAATAACCTTATTATCATGCCAAGAGCTTCACCTTATCATCTCAACTTTAGGAAGTTAGCTATTCATCATTCAAAGTGTAAAACTTTGAATATGAAATTAACATGCTAATTATATTTAAATGAAGAAATAAAAGAAAAATATAGAGAGAAATATTATGAACTCAAAGGTTTGTTCATAGAATGAGGGATATCACAATACATTACAATGCACCCCTATTTATAGCCAAATTTGGGGAGACAACCACAAATAAAATATTATTTTTTACACATAAGTCTTCATTGGTGTTTCAAGAAATTAATATTATATTACACATCACTTTTGAAAATCTTCTTCTCCGAATTTGCTTCTTCACATAAAATGAAACATGTGGATAATTGAGTTGTCTAGTTGTGGTATTTTTTTCAGAATATTTGACCAAGTAATTTGAGAGATATGGTCAAAATACTAGAGCATGGTAAAACTGCCACTTCTTTGGTAACTTTAATTGTTGCTTAATTTGATCCCACTTGTGAGAGGATTTTTATCTCATGCTTGACAACAATATTGTAGATCTTATAATCAACTTTCTACAGGTCCAAGAATCATCTTAATCCCATTTGCAACGCCAAGGTTATTCTTGTTTTATCGAACCTGTAAAAATAGTAAAAACTTATAATTACACAACAACTTATATTTTATACAATTTATTATAAAACATATAATATTTAAACATTTAATAAAACAAAAACTATATATTTATATTATAAAACATTTAATTAATGTACAATTTTTATGTTTATCACACCTCCCAACCAGCTTATTGCTAGTCCCTAGCAATTTAAGCGTTAATAGCAATACAAAACATATTGATTAATTTAAATAGAAATGTAATCAGAATTATCTAAGTGTTTAAATTAAATTTGAAAACTGTCAAAGTTATATCAAGATCATCATAATTATAATTTATGAAATAATTTGAGATGATTAATTCAAACTTATTTCAGGTAGTTAAATGTACACGGCCTTCAGAAATTCCTAGTAAGAGTCTCAACTCTATATCCTTACAGGTTAATAAATGTTTCAATTTATGGCAACGATTTCTCTCATGGAGTTGGAATACAGATAAATGCTCAGAAAAATGGTTTACAGAATGCAGACAGACAAACGAGCCAAACTAATCAAAAGATAGGAAATCCATTGATTTAAAATCCAGTTGTTCTTATTATATATATTTTTTTCCTGAATTTATTTTTTTTTTTTTACATCATGGAATCAAACTAAGTTTATGCTTCTTGACCACATATTTATTTAATTTGTACAATGTATTTCTCTCTCTCTTTCTTTTTTTTTATTTGTATTTTTATGAGAGAAAAATGGGTCGCAGCATATAACTTAAATTACATAAATCTTCAACATCTTTCTTTCTTTTTTTTTTTTTCAGGAAATATCAATTTTTTTTTTTCAAAATAAGAACTCAAGATCTAAACAATTGATAGCCTCTCCGATGATCAATAAAGGCTCGCAAGCTGTTTTCTCAATCCTCTCCACTCACTCACAAAATATGTGTGAGTTCAAAAATTTTAGGCACTCTTATAAGGTATATCTGAAAGGGATCGAATAAGGTGACCGAAAAACACAACGGAAGCTACAAAATTTTCGAAAATCACATTTTCTTGCAAGGAAATTTTCGGCCACCATGTGTACTAGTGTAGCATATACAAAAAAACTCAACTTTCAAGCATAGGGTGTTGAGAAAATTACCTATCAATCACAAGGATTGATTTTATGGCTCCAACTAAAGTATAAACACTTTAGCTCTTGATGGATGAAGATCTACAAGCTCCTCCTTTCTTTTGGACTCCTTTCTTCCAATCAAGCCCACCACTAACTTAAAAGATCCACCTTACACTTGCACTAGAAAATGTAGGGCATTTTTCTTTGAGAAGTGAGTTGTTGCTTCAACAAATTGAAGAACAAAATTGGAGGAGAAAGGGGGAAGAAATTTCGGCCATGGTGAGGGGAGGAGAGAGGGAAGAGCATTTTCTTGGTTGAGGAAAAAGTGTGTTCTAGCATGTGCAAGACATGCCTAGTTTCTTGCAAAAATTGTCTCCCAACCTTTCACCTCCCCATGCATATAATATATGGTTTTAACAAATTAAAAATCATGGACTAAATTTAATTATCTCAAACATATTTGAGACTAATTAAACATTACTTGAATTTACCCAAGTCACACTAGTTAAATAATTATTTTAATTGAGCTCTACAAGACTCAATATAATTTAATTAATCCAACACTTGAATTAATTTAATTATTTGGACTCTACTAGGTCCACTAGTGTTTAATTAATTCAACACTTGAATTAATTTAATTTAGTCCACAATAATGTTTATGAAAATCACAATTTTCAAATACATTATTTACTTGGCCAAATTTTAATTTAGGAACACTTCCATAAATTAAAATTTACATTTCTCTCATAGAAGTCATACTTCTATTTCATTTACACTTATAAACTCATTTATAAGTCGTTCAACACATTGAACTAATTTCTCCTTTATAGAAGTCATACTTCTAATTTTCCTCACGCTTATAAACTCCTTTATAAGCCGTTCAACACATTGAACTATTTTTACTTCTCAACGGGATCTAAAAAGCTAGTACTTGTGTGGCCCTCAATGGTTCATTGATACAACTAGCCGTGGGTTCACATCTCTATGTGATTCGGACTAAACATGTCCTTATATGAGCATACCCCAATTGCTCCATTCTTATTTATCAACACCTTGATAATAAGAACGTAAGAACTCAAGTCTGATAGTACCCAACCAATCACGTTAAACGCCTAGCAGCATCGCTTACGTGATTCCCTAGGTATCACATGATAGTGCCTGCAAGAACCATTCAATTATGGTTAGCGTACAGTACGGTCCCTTCAACTCATATATCCCGATCGATTCGACAACCATTGGTTTATCGAGAGTTGTCAATGAATCGATACTATGTGTCATGTCGTAGTTGCATCGATGGTGTAATCTATGAAACCCTTTCATAATTACCAACATACTCTGGCCAGATATTTCGATCTACATACACATGATAACACATAGGATATCCATACCCGAAGGTAAGCGGTGAATCCCCGACTACAATGCATCGACTCCTATGTGTTTCGATAGAACACCCAACCTTGCCACCTAATGACTCCATGAGAGTCGGTAAACAAGTCAAAGTGTAATTCTAGCACATAGAGTCTCAATGTTGTCCCGGGTCATAAGGACTAATTCTGTACAACCATAAACTAGGACATTTCCACTCGATAAGTGAGAACCACTTGGAAAGTCCTTTTATGGAGGGTTGTTCAGTGCACTCTACAAGGAGCACCTATCTGCATGCTCGGACATCACAATGTCCCCTACCAATGAAACATGGTACTCACATCGCAGATACTAGTCTCTAACTCGAGCGGCCTATATCCTTCTTAGTGGCGGCTGAATCGACTAGGAACCGTTTAGAATATACAGTATTACAAATATGAGTTTCATTATACTCATCATATGAGCATCTCATATTCTTTCTACTATTTGTATATTCAAGGGCTTTATCTGTGCAACTAGCATGGGTATACAGATAAAGATGTGCCAAAGTAATAATTTCAAATATTATTAAAATAAAGATTGCTTATACATAGAGTTTCATTGTGAACACTCGGCCAACACTTGGCTCGACGGGCACCTACTCTAACAATCTCCCACTTGCACTAGAGCCAACTACCCATATGCTTTAAACCCATTGATTCGCGATGCTTGTCGAATAATGCTCTAGGTAAAGGCTTAGCTAGTGGATCAATCAACATTATCGGCGGAGCCGACTGTGTCAAAAGACACTTCTCCTCTTTCCACAATCTCTCCGAGGATGTGGTACTTTCTCAATACTAGTTTGGATTTCTGATGAGACCTAGGCTCCTTTGCTTGAGCTATAGCTCCCGTGTTGTCACACAACACCGGGAGAGGAGCAACTCCATTAGGAATGACGCCCAACTCTTGGACGAAATTCCTTATCCAAACAGCCTCCCTTGCTGCATCTGATGCAGCAATGTATTCGGCCTCTGTGCTAAAATCCGTAATATTGTCTTGCTTGGAACTCTTCCAAGAGACTGCAGCACCATTGAGCATGAATACAAAACCAGAGGTTGACTTCGAGTCATCGATATCGCTTTGGAAGCTAGAGTCGGTATAGCCTTCAAATTTTAGTTCTCCACCCCATAGACCAAGAACACATTATTGGTCCTTCTCAACTACTTGAGGATGTCTTTCACAGCTTTCCAGTGTGGAAGACCAGGGTTCGATTGATATCTACTCACTACACTTAGTGCGAAAGCCACGTCAAGACGTGTAGATATCATCCCATACATGATGCTACCAATTGCCGAAGCATACGGAATGCGTGTCATCGCCACTATCTCTGCATCAGTCTTGGGAGACAGACTTGGATAGGGACACGCCATGACACATTGGTAGGTGTCCTCCCTTGGACTCATCCATCGAGAACGACTTCACGATGGTATCAATGTATGTGGACTGGGTGAGACCAAGCAATCTTCTCGATCTATCTCTATAGATCTGTATTCCCAATACAAAAGATGCTTCACCCAAGTCCTGCATCGAGAACTTACTCGCTAACCATATCTTAGTTGATTGCAACATTCCTACATCATTCCCAATGAGTAGAATGTCATCAACATATAACACCAGGAATGTCACAACACTCCCACTGACCTTCTTATACACATAGGGTTCCTCAGGACTCTTAGTAAATCAAACTATTTGATTGTACTGTCGAATCTGAGGTTCCAACTCCTAGATGCCTGCTTTAGATCATAAATAGATCTCTGAAGTTTGCATACCATATGCTCACTTCCGATAGATGTTAACCCTTCAGGTTAAGACATGTAAATAACTTTCTTAAAATCCCCATTAAGAAAGTCTGTCTTGACATCCATCTGCCATATCTCATAGTCATACCATGCAGCTATGGCTAGCAAAATCCTTATGGACTTGAACATTGCAACTGGGGAAAAAGGTTTCCTCAAAGTCAACTCCTTGTGGACTTGAAAATCGGCATCAGATAACGCTTCCTTGAAGGTCCTTGGATCACATCCATGGTTAGGCTCATCATGGCCCTCTTCAAGAAGCAGACCATATGTGGGGCCCTTAGCTCCTAATCATTATTACAATGCAATCTGATTAGGGTTAATTAATCACAACGGAAAACGGGTTTAAAATTTATTTTACGACGAGCCCAAAACATCTCTTCTCGATTTATAATACTAAAAATAGTATTTAATCTCAAATCATAAAACATGCCCACACGAAATCAAAACCAATCATATTCAAACAACTCATATCCTCGGGACATGCCCCGGTATATAGATACATATACATATATACTGGGAACAAGACATAAACAAAAACCTCAGCCCAAGCTGTGGCTCCCACCAGAAGTACCCTCTCCGGTCTCCTGATATCCTGGAGTACCTGCCATTGTCCACACACAAAGACAACAACAGCCCCCCTTGGGGGTGAGCAAAGCTCCGTATGGAACAACCAATCATATATACCACAGATATCTAAACAATGATATATGGTATGCAATGCATGTATGTCGTGGAGGTATCGGGTCAAATGCCCATCCACTGAGCACATGTCAGAATCAATCGAATCGCTATCAAATCAAATCAATGCTCGAGCTGGCACACCGGCCGATATGGGAATACACGTATGATAGCGTCGACGAAGCGTCATCAAATCCCACATCTCATATCCAATCATATGGGGTCACAATTGTCTATGTTTTACGGGTCATATAATACCGACATAGCGATTGTGTTCACAAACCCCGGAATCCAATCAAATCATATCAGGGTATCCAAGGATCATAGCTCAACGTGCATGTCATGTATCGATGTATGCATAAAATGATGTGTGTTAACAAAACATTTATTTGGTACATCGATACTCAAATCTCAATGTCATGTATGCCACATCAAATCATCAAATAGGCACATAGACACGTATTCCAATCCAATCCAATCATATATCATATAATACAGATACCTGTCGTATGTTACCCGGTCGCAACATACCTCAATTTCTTCGCTTCCAGTTGATGCAGCCTGAAGATATTGATATAACACTTTATCTACATCAATTACATACTCATTTCAATCAATAACATACTCCAAAATCATTAATATGAGTTTCAAATATCATTTGAAACTTCAAAAATTCATATCAAATCAAAATCATATCATAATTTAATTCCGACTTCGAATACTAGTTTCTTGTCGGTTATTCTACTACATATCAGAAATTCAACTTCAAATACATGCTATTCCAGCACTATGATATTTAAAGCTGCTGGAACTCGAAGAAAATTACCTCAGTCAGAAGCCCTCGACGCGACGATCACAAATATATAATTTGTCTCGCGTTTAGACAACGTCTCGAAGTCGATTCGGGCGAAAGAAAATCGAAATCTCTCGGTTATTATCGAAACTCTGAAATGTAAAATGAAGAAAACGAAAGAAAGAAACTCATTCTTATCTCCACCGCTCTCGCGCTCGGGCGGTAGAATTCTCGCGCCCGAGCGCGAGACATTCTGCCCCCGGATCGCATTCGTGCCGCGCTCGAGCGGTCAAAAACTACCGCTCGGGCGCGGCATGTTCTGCCCGAGAACACGCTTCATAAGCCCTGGCGCTCGGGCGGTAATTTTCTACCGCCCGGGCGCCACTCGTACTGTACAAATGTTTTATTTTTGTACTATTTTTGGCGCCCGGCCTCCAATCGAGCTCTTACAACGTCAATTCATATCCAATATTCATTCTCAATTCCATTGTCACGATATACATCAAATACCTAATCCATGACAATTTCATTAATTATCGATAATCAACATAAGATTTACGATAATACGATACACGGTCCTTACATTTCTCCCCCTCTTAAAAGATTTCGTCCTCGAAATCTCAAACATCACTATATACATAACATTGGTAAACATAAACATGTCACCAGTTATAGTACATATCAAAGCTAAAATCAGAAAAAGGATCATAATACATCGAATACAATGGAACAGATGTCATAGAATCAAACAAATGCGGATATGAATCTCGCATCTTGCTCTCCAATTCCCACGTCGATTCTTCAACACCATGTCGTGTCCATTGCACTCGTACCAGAGGAATCGACTTATTTCTCAATATCTTTTCCTTTCGATCCATAATACGAACAGGTTGTTCAACATAGGAAAGAGAAGGATCCAACTCAACCTCATCAGGTGCAAGTACATGTGATGGATCAGGTTTATATTTCCTCAATATAGAAACATGAAACACATCGTGAATAGCAGATAGAGCTGGTGGCAATGCCAATCGATATGCAAGATCACCAACTCGATCCAGAATCTCGTATGGACCAACATATCGAGGAGATAACTTCCCTCGCATGCCGAATCGAACAGTGCCTCTAAAGGGAGATATCTTCAAAAACACTCTGTCACCTTTCTGGAATTCCAAGGGTCGTCTTCGTTTATTCGCATAACTTGTTTGACGATCCTGAGCAGCTTTCATCCGCTGCCGAATTAACTGAACCTTATCGTTCATTTCCTGTATCATTTCAGGTCCAGTCAATTGTTTCTCACCAATCTCATCCCAGAATAACGGTGATCTACATCGTCTCCCATATAGAGCTTCAAACGGAGCCATACCGATACTCGTCTGAAAGCTATTGTTATAAGAAAATTCAACCAATGGTAAGGCATCTTGCCATCCCATTCTAAAGTCCATCACCACAGCACGCAAAATATCTTCTAACGTTTGAATCGTACGCTCGGTTTGGCCATCAGTTTGAGGATGATATGCAGTACTCATAGCCAAACGCGTACCCATCGCTTCCTGAAAACTACCCCAGAATTTAGAAGCAAACCTAGGATCACGATCAGATACAATCGAGACTGGTACCCCGTGCAGTCTCACAACATTCTCAATGTATAAACGGGCCATTCTCTTATAAGAATAAGTCCGTTCATACGGAATAAAATGCGCAGATTTCGAAAGCCGATCAATAATCACCCAAATAGCATCACAGCCCTTGGGCGAACGAGGTAAATGAGTCACAAAATCCATAGCAATATGCTCCCAATTCCATTTTGGGATTTCAAGACTATGGAGCAATCCTCCCGGTTTCATTCTCTCGGCTTTCACTTGCTGACAGACAAGACATTTCGAAATAAATTCAGCAATGTCCTTCTTCATACGTCTCCACCAGAATTGAGGTCTCAATGTCAAATACATTTTCCGACCTCCAGGGTGAATACTGTATTTGCTACAATGTGCTTCTCGAAGAAGGGCAGATCTCAAATTAGAGTCATCAAGAACTACTAGCCGACCATTAAGTCGTAAAGAACCATCAGAAGAAATCTGGAATCCAGACTGATGTCCTGCAGATACAAGTTCTTTCGACTTTTGGATCTGAGCATCGCTTTGTTGGGCCTTTCGTATTTTCGATATCAAATTCGGCTCAATTTGCAATGCTGAGACAGTGACAGAATTCCAATTCGAGTGAAAAGTCCAGCCAGAAGTACATATATCCTCATGTACCTTGGCGACACAAACAGAAGCTAAAACAGAATCATAAACTTTACGGCTCAGGGCAACCGCAGTAACATTCACCGATCCCGGGTGATATTGAATCTCACAATCAAAATCCTTCAGGAGATCCATCCACCTGCGTTGCCTCATATTCAAATCAGATTGAGAAAAGAGATACTTCAGACTCTTATGGTCCGAATAGATAACAAACTTTTCTCCGTACAAATAATGGCGCCAAATCTTCAAAGCAAACACAATGGCGGCCAATTCGAGATCATGAACAGGATAACGAGTTTCATGAGATTTCAATTGACGAGACGCATAAGCAACCACCTTGCCATTTTGCATCAGAACACAGCCCAAACCTTTACCAGACGCATCTGTACACACCACAATTCCTCCGGTACCTGAGGGAATAGTAAGCACAGGTGCTGTGGTCAATATCGTCTTCAATTCAAGAAAACTAGCTTCACATTCATCTGACCAAATGAATCTCTGATTCTTCTGTGTCAGTTGAGTAATAGGTTTAGCTATCTTCGAAAATCCTTCAATAAAACGACGATAATATCCAGCTAAACCCATGAAGCTACGGATATCAGGAACATTCGTAGGTCTTGGCCAATTCAATACAGCTTCGACCTTCGAAGGATCAACAGATATGCCATGTCTCGAAATGACGTGGCCCAAAAATACCACTTTGTCCATCCAAAATTCACATTTGGACAATTTAGCATATAAATGACTAGTACGAAGAGTTTGAAGTACCAGTCTCAGATGTTCAGCATGCTCCTTTTTCGATTTCGAATACACAAGAATATCATCAATGAAAACAATAACGAATCGGTCTAGATAATCACGGAAGACACGATTCATTAAATCCATAAAAATAGCAGGAGCATTCGTAAGACCAAAAGGCATAACCAAGAATTCATAGTGGCCATACCTCGTACGAAAAGCAGTCTTGGGTACATCTTCGTCTCGAACACGTACTTGATGATACCCAGAACGAAGATCAATCTTCGAGTAAACAGAAGTACCCTGAAGCTGATCAAATAAATCATCAATACGCGGAAGTGGGTACTTGTTTTTCACAGTAGCCCGATTCAGCTGTCTATAGTCGATACACATTCGCATCGTACCATCTTTCTTTCGAACAAATAAAACTGGAGCTCCCCAAGGTGATACACTCGGTCGAATATATCCCCTATCGAGAAGATCCTGTAATTGTTCTTTCAATTCTTTCAATTCCAATGGTGCCATGCGATAGGGAGCTTTAGATATAGGTGCAGTCCCCGGCACAAGATCAATACTAAACTCAACTTCTCGATGAGGAGGAAAATCAGGAATCTCATCGGGAAACACATCCGGAAACTCTTTCGCAACAGGAATCTCAGATAAAGAAGACTCCTTCTTCGAAATATCAATAGCGTAGATAAGATAACCCTCATCTCCGCTAGTCAACAATCGGAACATTTTCATAGAAGATACCAATGGAATTTTGGGCTTGGGAACCCTTGCCATAAAAATTCCACTTGGGTCCATCAATCGGTCGAAATCGAACCACTCCATGACAACAATCAACAGTAACTCGATTTGTCATCTAGATATCCATGCCAACAATACAATCAAAGTCGTGCATAGGGAGGACAATCAGATTCAGAAATATCACATTATCCTCATATATCAATACACAATTATGCACAACTTTCTGAGACAAAATAATCTTCCCTGCTGGCGTGGCTATCGACAAAGTATCATACAACGGGGTACACTCAATATCATGAGATGCAACAAATGCATGAGATATGAATGAATGAGATGCTCTTGTATCAAATAAAACACGTGCAGGATAATCGCAAAGCGTGCAAATACCTGCAATCACACCACTAGGAGCTTCTCTCGCCTGATCTTCAGTCATGGCATACACTCTCACTTGAGGAAGAACTTGGGAACTCTGACCACCCGGTCCTCGATATCGTGGGACATTCGACTGCTGAAAAGATGGAACAGGAACAGCAGGTCTCGTCATACCAGGTTCACCTCTAAATCCTGACTGGGGTTGAGCAGAAGTCGTACCCCTGTTCGGACATACTCGAGAGAAATGGCCTTCCTGCCCACATTGATAACAAGTACCAAACATACCTCGACACTGCTCGATAGTATGTTTGCCTCCACAATGACTACAGTAGGGAGCAATCACAGGACTCCCTCGCTGTGATCCACTAGAGCTCGAAGAAGACGAAGAAGCAGAGCCAGTCTTCTTGAACTTCTTACCTCTCGGCCTCAAATTAGGCTGCTGAGCTGACACCGGTGGTGGAGGAGTATAATGTGGACGTCCCCGCCTAAGTCCAGCCTCGGCTGCCTTAGCTCGTTCAACTGCCTCTGCGTAGCTGGTAGGCAATCCAGAAACAACATATGTATATAAAACAGGATGCAAACCATATACAAACCTGTTATATTTTGCCCTCGCATTCCCAGCCACGTGAGGTGCATACTTCAATAACGTAGAAAATTTCGAAGCATACTCTGCAACAGACATCGTTCCCTGCTGCAGATTATTGAATTCATTCTCCTGAGCAGTATAATAAGAAGGAGGGAAATACTGCTCCAAAAACTGGGCCTTGAAGACATCCCATGTGACTTCAGTCCCGGCCTCTTTCAATCCAATCTCAGCGGCTTCCCACCAAGATTTAGCTCTGTCCTTCAACTGATAGAGAGCAAGTTTCAGTCTCCGAGCCGTGGAATACTCAACAATATTAAACAAGTGCTCGATATCCTTTAGCCAGGCCTCAGCTCTTTCAGCACTCTCAGTGCCAAAGAACTTCGGTGGTTTCAGATCCTGGAATCGAGCCATCACAACATCCATGGACAATCCTTCAAATTGCCCAACAATCCTCTCAGTACTGCTACTCGCAGTCTCATTTGTGTGATCCATCTACAAATCAAAAGATGAATATCACAATTTCATATCAATTCATAATCTCATCATCTCATATCATCAATCTCATCAGATACTTACTCAAATCAAATCACATAAGAGCAAGTAATACAAATAAGTCAAACACATACGCACAATTCATTTGGGCCTATTCAAGTGTACACAAGACTCAATAGAGCATTCCCAGCTATGCTCTGATACCACTCTGTGTGGGGCCCTTAGCTCCTAATCGTTATTACAATGCAATCTGATTAGGGTTAATTAATCACAGCGGAAAACGGGTTTAAAATTTCTTTTACGACGAGCCCAAAACATCTCTTCTCGATTTATAATACTAAAAGTAGTATTTAATCTCAAATCATAAAACATGCCCACACGAAATCAAAACCAATCATATTCAAACAACTCATATCCTCGGGACATGCCCCGGTATATAGATACATATACATATATACTGGAAACAAGACATAAACAAAAACCTCAGCCCAAGCTGTGGCTCCCACCAAAAGTACCCTCTCCGGTCTCCTGATATCCTGGAGTACCTGCCATTGTCCACACACAAAGACAACAACAGCCCCCCTTGGGGGTGAGCAAAGCTCCGTATGGAACAACCAATCATATATACCACAGATATCTAAACAATGATATATGGTATGCAATGCATGTATGTCGTGGAGGTATCGGGTCAAATGCCCATCCACTGAGCACATGTCAGAATCAATCGAATCGCTATCAAATCAAATCAATGCTCGAGCTGGCACACCGGCCGATATGGGAATACACGTATGATAGCGTCGACGAAGCGCCATCAAATCCCACATCTCATATCCAATCATATGGGGCCACAATTGTCTATGCTTTACGGGTCATATAATATCGGCATAGCGATTGTGTTCACAAACCCCGGAATCCAATCAAATCATATCAGGGTATCCAAGGATCATAGCTCAACGTGCATGTCATGTATCGATGTATGCATAAAATGATGTGTGTTAACAAAACATTTATTTGGTACATCGATACTCAAATCTCAATGTCATGTATGCCACATCAAATCATCAAATAGGCACATAGACACGTATTCCAATCCAATCCAATCATATATCATATAATACAGATACCTGTCGTATGTTATCCGGTCGCAACATACCTCAATTTCTTCGCTTCCAGTTGATGTAGCCTGAAGATATTGATATAACACTTTATCTACATCAATTACATACTCATTTCAATCAATAACATACTCCAAAATCATTAATATGAGTTTCAAATATCATTTGAAACTTCAAAAATTCATATCAAATCAAAATCATATCATAATTTAATTCCGACTTCGAATACTAGTTTCTTGTCGGTTATTCTACTACATATCAGAAATTCAACTTCAAATACATGCTATTCCAGCACTATGATATTTAAAGATGCTGGAACTCGAAGAAAATTACCTCAGTCAGAAGCCCTCGACGCGACGATCACAAATATATAATTTGTCTCGCGTTTAGACAACGTCTCGAAGTCGATTCGGGCGAAAGAAAATCGAAATCTCTCGGTTATCTCGAAACTCTGAAATGTAAAATGAAGAAAACGAAAGAAAGAAACTCATTCTTATCTCCACCGCTCTCGCGCTCGGGCGGTAGAATTATCGCGCCCGAGCGCGAGACATTCTGCCCCCGGATTGCATTTGTGCCGCGCTCGAGCGGTCAAAAACTACCGCTCGGGCGCGGCATGTTCTGCCCGAGAACACGCTTCATAAGCCCTGGCGCTCGGGCGGTAATTTTCTACCGCCCGGGCGCCACTCGTACTGTACAAATGTTTTATTTTTGTACTATTTTTGGCGTCCGGCCTCCAATCGAGCTCTTACAACGTCAATTCATATCCAATATTCATTCTCAATTCTATTGTCACGATATACATCAAATACCTAATCCATGACAATTTCATTAATTATCGATAATCAACATAAGATTTACGATAATACGATACACGGTCCTTACACCATACCTCATAGGTGGTCTCGAGACTCTCTCGGATCTTCTAGGAGCTTGTATCTCCTCTCTTGGCTCTTCGGGTGTGGGTTCTACAATTGTGGGTGTCTCTCGAACCTCTTCGAGTTCTATTATCTCCCTTTTTCTATCCAATAGAAATTCCCTTTCAAAAAGGTCGCATTCCTAGAAACAAACACTTTTGTTTCTTGGGGATGATAGAAGTAGTATCCAATCGAATTCATTGGATATCCCACAAATTAGCATAAAATGGATCAACTATCCAATTTATCTCCCACTACCTGCTTCATAAGCAGGGCACCCTCATATTCTAAGATAAGAATACTTAGGAGGCTTACCCATCCATATCTCATATGGTGTATGCCTTTGAATGGACATTTAGTGGAATATCTTTCAATTTTAAGTTATAGAGATCGTTTTCAAGTTCCCCAGTACCAATCAAACATTCATTCATGTAAATGTTGCAAACACATTTGCAAAATAAACAAGAATATCCATTTTTATCAGCATAGAAATGGAAACAATGTTTTACAAAATTAGGTACAAACAAAACATCTCATTAAATTAACTTAAACTATTGTTCAATAATAAGTAAACATCTTCAATAGCCTTGGCAGCAACTCTTGCTCCATTGTTCATCCTCTAGAAGGTCACACCTTCCTTAAGCATTCTACTTCTTCCCATCACCTATAACTCATTATAGAGATGTGAGTCACAACCGGTATCTGATACCCAAGAAGTAGAGTTAATTGAAACGTTTACTTAAATTTAGAACATACCGTTTCCAGAACACTTCTGGGCCAGATATTCCTTGCAATTTCGCCTCCAATGTCCAGGCTTCTTGCAGTGATGACATTCATCAGCAGTCTTGTCAGCCTTAACTGGTGTGGCTGCCACAACGGGATTCGGAGATTGCCTCAACAAGGGCACGTTCTTCTTGGGACGTTGGAAAGAACGCTTCTTTCCATTCCCATGTGGATCAATCTTCGTACCAGATGAAGAACCCACATAAAGAACCAACTTCTCTTTCTTGATGGTGGATTCAAACGTAACAAGCATATTCACCAACTCCTCAAGGGTCGGTTCAATCTTGTTCATGTTGAAGTTCACCACAAAATGATCAAATGAGCTAGGCAGCGATAAGAGCAACACGTCGGTGGTCAACTCCGAAGGCAAGATCAGATCCATGCCAACGAGCTTGTCCACAAGCCCGATCACCTTTAGGCCATGCTCATGGACCGAGGCCCCATCTTGCATGCGTAAAGTGATCAGCTCCTTGACGGTAGCATGCCTAAGAGGACGTGTTTGCTCTCCAAAGAGCTCCTTGAGGTTGAAATGAATGTCAGCAGCACTCTTTGCACCCTCAAAACGCCTCTGCAGCTCATCATTCATAGAAGTCAGCATATAACACCTCTGGCTATCAAGTCATGGTCAGACCATTCCTTGTAAGCCTGCAATTCCTCAGGATTGCAGTGAGTCGGAGCCTCAACAGGGGGCGACTCAGTCAGTGTATATGCTACCCTTTCCGAATTCAAGACGATTTTTAGGTTTCTTAGCCAAGTGAGGTAATTAGGTCCAGTTAATATGTTTTTGTCGAGTATTACGGATATTGGATTGCGAAGCGATGACATTGTCAATTTGTACTGAAAAGTAAAAACAGATAAATGTTGATGACTATTTTAAAATATTTAGTAAGATATGAAGTTTGGACTTTTACTTCACAAATATTGGCTCCCACTGTTTTGACATCTTTCACTACTCTCTAGTGAAAGCGGGAAACTCCTTTCCTCAGTAGGTACGTAAGGTCCAATTAGCGAATTATGATCCCGAATAATATCAGCCAATCACAATTCCTAAAAGGTAGTTTCCAATTGCATCACAATGCAACCCTCTACGTAAACTTTTGTCTCACGTTTGATTAGGACCCAATAATATGACGTCGTTCATCTTCACGTGTCAAGCCTTACCCATCAATGTCGAACCTTAATGGACGGTCGCCATGAGTTCCCCCAATAATATGAGCCGAAATCATGGGAGTTCCACGTAGTTCACATCACTATGTCAATGGATGTCACAGCTTTCCGGCACCCAGGGCCCCCCCCAATAATATGAGCCGAGCCTCGAGTACGGGTAGCGTTCATCATGCACCCATTGTCGATGGAAGACAAGGAAATTATAAACAAATTTATAATTCCCCTTTTCGGGCTTGATATTAATTTTGAATCTTATTCAAAATGAGGGTTTTTAATTTTGAAAGGTCTCATCATTAATCTTTTATTTAAAAGCTCGCCATGTTTGATCGTATGTTTGCCGGATTCATGCAACTTTGTTATTATCATAATAATAACGCACATACTCATTATTTATAACATATCATGCATATATTATAAACAGTAAACAAACAAGGATGATCAATCGCCCCAATACTAACGGTCCGTGTGAGCTAAACACGGACCTAGTTCCAATCCTAGGGTAAATGCACGGGATGCAAATGCAACTACATTATTACATTAGCATCCAATATTACATGTCTTCGATCTTCATAATCACCAAGGCCACCATCTTCCAATCTTGATCTTCCACTATTCTAATATTTACAATTAAATATCCATGGCACATAGGGATACATCTCATGGGTGGTGGGAACGGGCCATAAACCAAGCCCACTTTAAATTGATAATTATTACAATCATACAACACAAATATTGTAATAGCCGAGCCCGGTGTACGGTACGATTTAAGTTTCGTTTGTTATTTGAGTTATTTGATTAGAGGTTTAGAGTTGTGTTTATGGGCTATAGTATGTTTAGTATATTGTTCTTGAGGTGTTAGTTGATGTTAGTTGTTCGTTTCAGAGTTCCGGATCGATTTTAGTTGCATGGGAATAGTGCTTGGCCGTGGCTTGAGTGCACCCGCGCTCTTAACTGGAGTGCCCCCGCGGTGTACTGTGCAGTTTTTGTGTTGGAGGGCCGTAGCATCACCGCACCCGCGGTGATGCAGTGACCGCGCCCGCGGTGTGTAGCGCACCCGCGGTGCTTGCAGTGCCGCACCCGCGGTATCTGTGGTTCAGGAATTTTGTGGACTGCCGAAAGCTCAGCGCACCCGCGGCCTTTGTGTTGGCGCACCCGCGGTGATGAACAGTAAAGGTATGGTCGAGATTTATAGTACCTTTTTGATGGATTTGACTTCATTCTTTCCTCTTTTCATTTCGAAATCCTCTCATTTCTAGGGTTTTTAGTCATTTCTTTCCTTTCCTATCTTCGATTCAGGCGTTTGTTTGGAATTTCGACTTGAGATCGACGTTCTCCTTGGTGCTAGGAAGCTTGGGTAAGCTTTTGGTGCGATTCTGTTAAGGTTGTAAATTAAGAGTTGTTTAGGTTGGTTGTTTATGTGGATTTATGGATTATTTAGCTTGTAATCTTGGATATTTAAGTTGATATTGGTGTTATTTGTGGATTATTTGTTGTAGGTGGTGATCAAGAGCTAAGTTGAGGTGTTTGTTGTGGTTTGTAAGTGGAAATTCATTCCTTTTGCTCACATGATTATATATGTATGTGTTTCAAAGAGTTTATTGTGTTATTCCCTTTCATTTGATCCATAGTATGTATTGTTATATGTATTGGAGGCATTGTATGTCTCATTATTGATTAAAGGGAATACAAAGAGATATATAGAGTTCAAAGTGATTGTTAAAACCAGAGAAGAGTTTAAATGTTTTCGGATTGATAAATACATAGTCAGAGATTGCATGCAATATTAGATGATCATCGCCTATAGGCTTATATCCCTCAGAGTTATCGGTATTTATATCGATTTGGAATACGAGCACCCCAGAGCAGAGATACTATTGATATCAATCCCCAGAGCAAAAGAGAAATACCATCATATTTTTATGCTATTGCTATCTATTGCTATTGCTATTGCTACAGTATTCATGTTTCAGAGTTGATGGTATTTATGATTTCAAAGAGATGTTTTACAGAGTTATTGTTCATTATTATATAAGAGTTCCACTTGCTGAGATTTATTCTCATTTCAGTTATTTTCATGTGATGCAGATCAGAGTGGTGCCTCGGGACGTTGACTGTAGATCGGGGGTCATATGCATACACCGTTGGAAGGAGGATTTTGGCATGATCATAGGAATGATGTTTTGTTTTTGTTATGTCATTTAAATGATCATGTATTTATTTTGTAAAGATATTTGATGAAATGTATTTTGAAACTCCTTCCGTATATTTTTAGAGAAAATTTTATTTCCGCTGCGTATTTATTTTAAAAGAGGATCGAGGTGTCACATTTAGTGGTATCAGAGCGGTGTTTCTTCGGACCAATGCATATGACTTCGTCTACTTTCAACTGTCCGGGTATGTTTTCTTTGCATCTATCTATTGTTTTGTATTGATTGGTGTCTTGTGAGCATTGTAGAGTAGAGGATGCCTCCTAAGCGTAAGGCGTCAGAGGGGGAGGATAGTTCGTCCTCGAGAGTTGTCGACGAGTTCGGCAAGTTACTGAAGGAGCAGGCTAAGGTTCACAGTGAGCAGATCCAGCAGTTGCTTAGACTGCAAGGAGCAGGCCAGGGCAGAGGCCAAGGTAGAGGGTAGGTTGCTCCAGCTGCAGTTGGTTCTGATGCTATCTTTTCTGCGTTTAAGAGGATGGATCCACCCGAGTTTCCAGGCAGCTCCGATCCTTTAGCTGCAGTAGAGTGGGTCAAGGCTTTGGAGGCGATTTTTGATCATCTCCACTATGAGGACAGAGACCGTATCAGTTGTGCTGTTTTCATGCTGGTTAAAGCTGCACGTTTGTGGTGGAATGCGACCAAGGTTGGCATTGATGTTTCTACTTTGAAGTGGTCTGAGTTTACTGAGCTTTTCTACGACAAGTACTTTCCTGATGCACTGCGAGCGAGGAAGGTTACAGAGTTCTTGGAGCTTCGTCAGGGGAGCTTGAATGTGGACGAGTATATTCTCAGGTTCGAGGAGGGTTGCCTTTTTGCTCCGTACATTGCTACTAGTGATAAAGATAAAGGCGCTCACTTCATTCGAGGTCTTAGAGCGGAGATCAGGCGTGATATCAATATGTCCAAGGCTGTGACTTTCAAGGAGATTGTGTCCAAGGCGTTGCTAGCAGAGCAGGACGAGAAGGATATCGCCAGGGAGAGACAGGCGAGGCACCAGGCTAGTGTTCAAAGAGGCCAGAGTTCAGGTCAGCGTGGCAGAGATCGATTCAAGGGGAAGGGCAAGGTGGATCAGAGTCCTAGGCCACAGTCAGTGCCAGTTGCTCCGTCTGATTCTGAGAGATCTTTGTGTCCCAAGTGTGGCAGACCTCATCGTGGAGAGTGTAGATTTGGCACTCGTTCTTGCTATCGTTGTGGCATGCCAGGCCATATTTCCAGAGATTGTCCTAAGGGAGCTAGCCAGGAGAAGGTGCAGGGTCGTATCTTTTCGATGACTAAGGAAGGTATTAATCGTAATTCTTCTGTAATCTCTAGTTCCATTTTAATTTCAGGCAGAGTAGCTACTACTTTGATTGATACTGGTGCTACTCATTCTTTTATGTCTGAATTGTTTTTGAGATCTTTGGGTATAGTTCCTTCTGTTATTCCCCTTCAGCTTAGTGTTGTTTTGCCTTCGGGAGATGTTTTGTGCCCGACTTCCATAGTGTATGCGTGCCCCGTTCGTTTTGTTGATCGAGAGGTCTTTGCTGATTTGATTGTGATCCCGATGGTTGCCTTTGATGTTATTCTTGGCATGGATTGGCTGTCGACCTATCGTGCTGTTATTGATTGCGTTGCTAAGACGGTGACTTTTGCAGATGATGGCCAGGGAGGAGTTCTCGCCAGCTCAGGTACTTCGCTGGTCCTTCCTTTTATTTCGTGTCTTGATGCTGAGAGGCTATTGTGTAGAGGTTGTGATGTTTTTCTAGCATCTGTTGTGGATATGGATAGACTGATTAAGTTGAATATTGATGATATTGATGTGGTGAGGGAGTTTGCGGATGTGTTTGAGGATGATGTTCCGGGTTTGCCGCCGGATAGAGATGTAGAGTTTGTTATTGATCTTGCTCCAGGTACGGTTCCTATTTCTAAGGCTCCGTATAGGATGGCTCCTACTGAGATGAAAGAGTTGAAGACGCAGTTGCAGGATCTTCTAGATAAGGGTTTTATTCGTCCGAGTTCTTCGCCTTGGGGAGCTCCGGTTCTATTTGTTAAGAAGAAGGACGGGTCTTTGCGTCTGTGTATCGATTACAGAGAGCTCAACAAAGTGACGATCAAGAACAAGTATCCGTTGCCACGGATTGACGATCTATTTGACCAACTCCAGGGTGCCACTGTTTTCTCTAAGATTGATCTTCGGTCTGGCTACTATCAGTTGAAGGTTAGGGAGTCTGATATCCCTAAGACGGCTTTCAGGACCAGGTATGGTCACTATGAGTTTCTCGTGATGTCTTTTGGTTTGACCAATGCCCCTTCTGTTTTCATGGACCTGATGAACCGTGTGTTCAAGCCGTATTTAGATAGCTTCGTCATTGTCTTTATCGACGATATCTTGATCTATTCCAAGACCAGAGAGCTTCATTCAGAGCATCTCAGAGTTGTTCTCCAGTTGCTGAGAGAGCGGAGGTTGTTTGCTAAGTTGAAGAAGTGTGAGTTTTGGCTGGATCAGATTTCTTTTCTAGGCCATGTCGTTTCGAGGGATGGCATTGCTGTTGATCCGATGAAGATAGAGGCGATTCAGAAGTGGCCTATTCCTACGACTGTTTCAGAGGTACGCAGTTTTCTTGGTTTGGCGGGTTATTATCGTCGTTTCATTTCGGATTTTTCCAAGATTGCCCTGCCATTGTCTAATCTGACAAGGAAGACTGTGAAGTTCGAGTGGTCTATAGATTGCCAGAGCGCATTTCAGGAGTTGAAGGATAGATTGACGTCAGCTCCTATTCTCGCATTGCCCAGTGGTTCAGAGGACTTTGTTGTCTTTACCGATGCGTCGAAGAAGGGTCTTGGTGCAGTGTTGATGCAGAGAGGTAAGGTCATTGCCTATGCTTCTCGCCAGTTGAAGGATTATGAGAAGAATTATCCGACGCACGATTTGGAGCTAGCAGCTGTGGTTTTCGCCCTTAAGATTTGGAGACATTATCTGTATGGCGAAAAGTGTGAGATCTTCACAGACCACAAGAGTTTGAAGTATCTGTTCTCACAGAAAGAGCTCAATATGCGACAGAGGAGGTGGTTAGAGCTTGTCAAGGATTACGATGTGGCTATCAGTTATCACCCAGGGAAGGCGAATGTTGTGGCTGATGCGTTAAGCCGCAAGTCGAGTGTTTCATTGAGTTCTTTGATTCAGAGACCGTTGCTTATGGATTTGCAGAGAGAGGATATTGATTTGGTGATTCCAGGCACCATTGCTCGTCTTTCAGCGTTAGTTATTCGATCTTCATTGACGGACAGGATCCGTAGAGAGCAGTCGACTGATGTTCAGTTGACAGAGTTGAGAGATAGAGCAGAGATTAGAGGTAATTCAGAGTTCGCCTTGAATGGTGATGGTTTGGTGACTTTCGAAGGTCGTATTTGTGTTCCTGTTGGCGATGATATTCGTAGAGATATTCTGACAGAGGCTCATACCGCGCCGTATTCGATTCATCCAGGCAGTACGAAGATGTATCAGGATCTTCGTCGACTCTACTGGTGGCCAGGTATGAAGAAGGATGTTGCCGTGTTCATTTCTCAGTGCCTTACTTGTCAGCAGGTGAAGATTGAGCACCAGAGACCTGCTGGGACATTGTTGTCGTTGCCGATTCCTCAGTGGAAGTGGGAGCATATTACGATGGATTTCGTGACTGGTCTTCCCAGAGTGCGGAGAGCTTTCAATTCTATTTGGGTTATCATTGATAGATTGACTAAGTCAGCGCACTTTCTTCCAGTCAAGACGACGTATTCGATGAACCAGTATGCCGAGGACTACATAGCAGAGATTGTCAGACTTCATGGTGTCCCTGTGTCGATCGTGTCTGATCGTGACCCCAGATTTACTTCAGAGTTTTGGAAGAGTTTGCACAGAGCTATGGGTTCGCGATTAGCGTTCAGTACAGCCTATCATCCTCAGAGTGATGGTCAGTCAGAGAGAGTCATTCAGATTCTTGAGGATATGCTCAGAGCTTGTACTATAGACTTTCCAAGTAGCTGGGATTCTTTGTTGCCTTTGGCTGAGTTCACTTATAATAATAGCTACCAGGCGACGATTGGCATGGCACCGTATGAGGCACTTTATGGCAGGAAGTGCAGGTCTCCCTTGTATTGGGACGAGGTTGGTGAGAGGAAGATGTTGGGACCAGAGTTGGTCCAGCAGACTGCTGATGTTGTTGCTGTTATTAGAGAAAGGATGAAGACTGCCCAGTCCAGACAGAAGAGCTATGCAGATGTTCGTCGCAGACCTTTGCAGTTCGAGGTTGGCGACCACGTGTTTCTGAAGATAGCACCTCTCAAGGGTGTGATGCGATTTGGCAAGAAGGGCAAGTTGAGTCCTAGATTTATTGGTCCATTCGAGATATTGGACAGAGTTGGCGATCGAGCCTACAGATTAGCCCTACCTCCAGATCTTGACAGAGTTCATAATGTGTTTCACGTTTCAATGCTCAGGAAGTATGTTGCAGATCCTTCCCATGTTCTTCGCCATGAGCCATTGGACTTGACGCCGAATTTGACGTATCAGGAGATTCCGATTCAGATTCTGGATCGCACAGTTAGAGTTCTGAGGAACAAAGAGATCGGCATTGTCAAAGTTCTTTGGAGGAACCATTTGTTAGAGGAGGCTACGTGGGAACCAGAGGATGAGATGAGAGAGAAGTATCCTGAGTTGTTCGTGCCGTGACGTCAATTTCGCGGACGAAATTCCCTTAAGGGGGGGAGATTGTAATAGCCGAGCCCGGTGTACGGTACGATTTAAGTTTCGTTTGTTATTTGAGTTATTTGATTAGAGGTTTAGAGTTGTGTTTATGGGCTATAGTATGTTTAGTATATTGTTCTTGAGGTGTTAGTTGATGTTAGTTGTTCGTTTCAGAGTTCCGGATCGATTTTAGTTGCATGGGAATAGTGCTTGGCCGTGGCTTGAGTGCACCCGCGCTCTTAACTGGAGTGCCCCCGCGGTGTACTGTGCAGTTTTTGTGTTGGAGGGCCGTAGCATCACCGCACCCGCGGTGATGCAGTGACCGCGCCCGCGGTGTGTAGCGCACCCGCGGTGCTTGCAGTGCCGCACCCGCGGTATCTGTGGTTCAGGAATTTTGTGGACTGCCGAAAGCTCAGCGCACCCGCGGCCTTTGTGTTGGCGCACCCGCGGTGATGAACAGTAGAGGTATGGTCGAGATTTATAGTACCTTTTTGATGGATTTGACTTCATTCTTTCCTCTTTTCATTTCGAAATCCTCTCATTTCTAGGGTTTTTATCATTTCTTTCCTTTCCTATCTTCGATTCAGGCGTTTGTTTGGAATTTCGACTTGAGATCGACGTTCTCCTTGGTGCTAGGAAGCTTGGGTAAGCTTTTGGTGCGATTCTGTTAAGGTTGTAAATTAAGAGTTGTTTAGGTTGGTTGTTTATGTGGATTTATGGATTATTTAGCTTGTAATCTTGGATATTTAAGTTGATATTGGTGTTATTTGTGGATTATTTGTTGTAGGTGGTGATCAAGAGCTAAGTTGAGGTGTTTGTTGTGGTTTGTAAGTGGAAATTCATTCCTTTTGCTCACATGATTATTTATGTATGTGTTTCAAAGAGTTTATTGTGTTATTCCCTTTCATTTGATCCATAGTATGTATTGTTATATGTATTGGAGGCATTGTATGTCTCATTATTGATTAAAGGGAATACAAAGAGATATATAGAGTTCAAAGTGATTGTTAAAACCAGAGAAGAGTTTAAATGTTTTCGGATTGATAAATACATAGTCAGAGATTGCATGCAATATTAGATGATCATCGCCTATAGGCTTATATCCCTCAGAGTTATCGGTATTTATATCGATTTGGGATACGAGCACCCCAGAGCAGAGATACTATTGATATCAATCCCCAGAGCAAAAGAGAAATACCATCATATTTTTATGCTATTGCTATCTATTGCTATTGCTATTGCTACAGTATTCATGTTTCAGAGTTGATGGTATTTATGATTTCAAAGAGATGTTTTACAGAGTTATTGTTCATTATTATATAAGAGTTCCACTTGCTGAGATTTATTCTCATTTCAGTTATTTTCATGTGATGCAGATCAGAGTGGTGCCTCGGGACGTTGACTGTAGATCGGGGGTCATATGCATACACCGTTGGAAGGAGGATTTTGGCATGATCATAGGAATGATGTTTTGTTTTTGTTATGTCATTTAAATGATCATGTATTTATTTTGTAAAGATATTTGATGAAATGTATTTTGAAACTCCTTCCGTATATTTTAAAGAGAAAATTTTATTTCCGCTGCGTATTTATTTTAAAAGAGGATCGAGGTGTCACAAATATCCTAGCATACACCTAGCAAATTGGGCTTGGGCTTTTGATCATCCTTCATGCATAATATCACATATCATACACCATCAATTAATTATCACAATAATTAATTGATCCAATATTATATATCTTGAACCAATCACTAACTGCCACGATTATAAACTAAATTAACAAAGTATACAAACACATTTGTCTACTTTCAAATTAATTTATTTATAACCGAATTTCTTGTAAATCACCATTTACTATAAATAATTAAAGTCCAACTTCAATTATTTATTTAATGAGAAAATATTTGCAACTTTTGTAATTTTAAACTTAAGGGCCCAAAACTTTATTTTTTACTAAAAACATTTTGGCCCATTTAAAATTCAGAAATATGTTGACCATCAAATGGCCCAACAACATCAAGGCCCATGACACTTGGATAGTCCAAAACACTTTTGGAAACCCTAGTCGTCATCGCCGTCGCCGGAGCTCCGTCGCCGGGTTCCGGCCAACCAAAAAAAATTTTATTTTTTTTATTAAAAGATAGGGGCGTTCGGGCAGCCCCTCGGGCTGCCCTTGCTGCCCGAAATGGGCAGCCCACGGGCTGCCCGAAATGGGCAGCAACAAGCTGCCCAAATTTTCCCCTCAAGACCTTGATTTTATGTTGCAAATTTTCATCCTCAATCGGTTAGAAATCGCCCTCAATATAATATTATGTATATGCTACAAAAAACTAGTAACCTTAGCTCATGATACCACTTGAAAGGGATCAAATAAGGTGACCAAAAAACACAACGGAAGCTACAAAATTTTCGAAAATCACATTTTCTTTCAAGGAAATTTTCGGCCACCATGTGTACTAGTGTAGCATATACAAAAAAACTCAACTTTCAAGCATAGGGTGTTGAGAAAATTACCTATCAACCACAAGGATTGATTTTATGGCTCCAACTAAAGTATAAACACTTTAGCTCTTGATGGATGAAGATCTACAAGCTCCTCCTTTCTTTTGGACTCCTTTCTTCCAATCAAGCCCACCACCAACTTAAAAGATCCACCTTACACTTGCACTAGAAAATGTAGGGCATTTTTCTTTGAGAAGTGAGTTGTTGCTTCAACAAATTGAAGAACAAAATTGGAGGAGAAAGGGGGAAGAAATTTCGGCCATGGTGAGGGGAGGAGAGAGGGAAGAGCATTTTCTTGGTTGAGGAAAAAGTGTGTTCTAGCATGTGCAAGACATGCCTAGTTTCTTGCAAAAGTTGTCTCCCAACATTTCACCTCCCCATTCATATAATATATGGCTTTAACAAATTAAAAACCATGGACTAAATTTAATTATCTCAAACATATTTGAGACTAATTAAACATTACTTGAATTTACCCAAGTCACACTAGTTAAATAATTATTTTAATTGAGCTCTACAAGACTCAATATAATTTAATTAATCCAACACTTGAATTAATTTAATTATTTGGACTCTACTAGGTCCACTAGTGTTTAATTAATTCAACACTTGAATTAATTTAATTTAGTCCACAATAATGTTTATGAAAATCACAATTTTCAAATACATTATTTACTTGGCCAAATTTTAATTTAGGAACACTTCCATAAATTAAAATTTACATTTCTCTCATAGAAGTCATACTTCTATTTCATTTACACTTATAAACTCATTTATAAGTCGTTCAACACATTGAACTAATTTCTCCTTTATAGAAGTCATACTTCTAATTTTCCTCACGCTTATAAACTCCTTTATAAGCCGTTCAACACATTGAACTATTTTTACTTCTCAACGGGATCTAGAAAGCTAGTACTTGTGTGGCCCTCAATGGTTCATTGATACAACTAGCCGTGGGTTCACATCTCTATGTGATTCGGACTAAACATGTCCTTATATGAGCATACCCCAATTGCTCCATTCTTATTTATCAACACCTTGATAATAAGAACGTCAGAACTCAAGTCTGATAGTACCCAACCAATCACGTTAAACGCCTAGCAGCATCGCTTACGTGATTCCCTAGGTATCACATGATAGTGCCTGCAAGAACCATTCAATTATGGTTAGCGTACAGTACGGTCCCTTCAACTCATATATCCCGATCGATTCGACAACCATTGGTTTATCGAGAGTTGTCAATGAATCGATACTATGTGTCATGTCGTAGTTGCATCGATGGTGTAATCTATGAAACCCTTTCATAATTACCACCATACTCTGGCCAGAGATTTCGATCTACATACACATGATAACACATAGGATATCCATACCCGAAGGTAAGCGGTGAATCCCCGACTACAATGCATCGACTCCTATGTGTTTCGACAGAACACCCAACCTTGCCACCTAATGACCCCATGAGAGTCGGTAAACAAGTCAAAGTGTAATTCTAGCACATAGAGTCTCAATGTTGTCCCGGGTCATAAGGACTAATTCTGTACAACCATAAACTAGGACATTTCCACTCGATAAGTGAGAACCACTTGGAAAGTCCTTTTATGGAGGGTTGTTCAGTGCACTCTACAAGGAGCACCTATCTGCATGCGCGGACATCACAATGTCCCCTACCAATGAAACATGGTACTCACATCGCAGATACTAGTCTCTAACTCGAGCGGCCTATATCCTTCTTAGTGGCGGCTGAATCGACTAGGAACCGTTTAGAATATACAGTATTACAAATATGAGTTTCATGATACTCATCATATGAGCATCTCATATTCTTTCTACTATTTGTATATTCAAGGGCTTTATCTATGCAACTAGCATGGGTATACAGATAAAGATGTGCCAAAATAATAATTTCAAATATTATTAAAATAAAGATTGCTTATACATAGAGTTTCATTGTGAACACTCGGCCAACACTTGGCTCGACGGGCACCTACTCTAACAATATCTCGGGCCATATACTTTAATACCTAATTTTATCACAATGGTTAATCACTCAAAAAGATTTCATAAATCATATTTTTATATTGATCAGAATATTAAAAATGACCTTTTTTCAAATAAAAATTTAAACATTCTTAAATAAATTAATGCATGTTCTAATTTAAATCTTTCAAATATGTAATGTATGACATTTTTTGCAAAAATTACTAAGGTACAAACAATAAACATGGTTTTATTTTAAAATAATATTGAATTTTTTTTAAATTTATTTTTTTTTTTTAAATGTGTTCTCTCCCCAATCAGAATATGACATTGTCCCTAATGTCAAAATAGCTATTAATAAAGAGTACATAATGAAAGAGATATCACCTAGAATTTTATTGAAGATAACAAACTTAAACAAGCGCAAACCAATCCACGACTTTTGAATCAATGATCTAACTTCCTTTTCTTACTGCTTGATTGCGACCAATTGATCTTTGTTATTATCGTATCAGGCTTATGAACAAAAGCTTCCAAATCATCAATTAATTGATCGGCAGTCGAAGCACAGATGAGCATCCGTCGTGAATTTTCTGAAATGAAATTCTGTTCCACAGCTTTATCAAGAAATGTCAACAAACTGTCATAATAATTATTGATATTCAACAAGCCCAAGGTTTATTATGGATATTAAGTTGTGCCCAAGAAACAGTGTGAAAAATTTCTTCTAATGTACCAAAACCACCTGGTAGTGCGATAAAAGCATCAGAATTTTCAATCATTTGAGTGATTCTTTCATACATAGAAGAAACTTTTAATTCCTCCCCAATCGTAACACCTGTAATATTTTCTTCAGCTAAAGCTATAGGAATAATACCCAAAACCTGACTACCTCCAAGATGAGCATATGTTGAAACAGATCCCATTAACCCAATATTACCTCCCCCATATACCAAGTGAATTTTTCTCTCAGCCAATATCTTTCCAAGATTATTCGCTGCTTCTACAAACACTTCATTTTTTCCAGGACTTGACCCACAGAATACACAAATATTTTTCAATGTTTGTGCAGAGGATCCAGCCATGTTTTTACCCTTTTTTTTCTGCGAAAATAGAGAGAAAGATGAGAGATTTTATAGGGGTAATATGTTATCATGACAAAACTATAGGTCACAGCCGTAAACAGAATAAATAGTAAAAACAATAATGACACACATGCATATAAACAGTAGTGTGATTGTGGCTCACAATTTTCCTCTGGTTTTACGTCCAGAAACGGCTTCAACGCCTTTTATGAGTCGAGGATATGCTTCCCATCCAATTTTCTTATAAATTGGCAAACAAGGTCTTTTTTAGTCGGATTCCCAGGACTATGACGCTCATCTTGAAATTGTTTCCATAAACGGAGAAGTTCAATATGCACATGTCCACTAGAATGCGTCTCAAGAGTCAATAAGATGTTATCTAAAGACTCCTTACTCAGCCCATTCTTAATGAAACCAATTTTATCTTCTCTATTATCGGAAACACATCCCAAAGATATGCATCGTTTGTCACAAGTCCATCTTGCACACTTATGACAAACCCCTAACCTTTTGGCCCTTCGTTTTTTCGCATAAGTGCTTTTTCCTAATCCAGGCAAATATCGAATGAGCAATGATTGTGTAAGGTCCGAGATTATAAAAATGATATTATTTTAAACTGAGATTATTGAATTAGAGAATTATGGAGTGTTGAATTATATTACAAGATGTTTGCAATTATTTAGGATTGAATTGAATTAAAAAGATTGAGCGGGGACCAATTTGCAAATAGTGAAAAATTGAGCGACTAAAGTGCAAATATGAAAATTTGAGTGGGATACTTGTCTTTGTCATAAACTTGGACGTGTATTTCCTCATGCAATTCAGAATTTTGAGCCAAGAAAACCGAAACCCTCCATGGCTAACATCCTCAAGCTTATTTCTTTATTAAAAAAAGTAGTTGTGCAAGATCCGTACATCCGATTTTTAATCCGAGCATAGTTTTGAGATCCCCTCGTCAAGAGCTACACAAGGACGTAAGTTTTATTAAATTTTATCTTGATTCGAAAATATGATGTTGGAGAAATTGTGATTTGATCATTATTATGTGTTCTGAGAATACTAGACATGGCAGAATCGAAGTCAGATCGAAGAACAGACTGATTATGAAATTGTTATGAATTTCTGATTATATGGACTGAAAACCGGAAAGATTTAGATTATTGTTTGATTACAGATTGTATCGGATATAGGTTATGATTTGTAATTGATATTTCTTGATATGGTATTTACGGGGATATTGAGATTGTGCCGTTATGTCGATAATTTGAATTAAATTCAGATTAATCAGATTCAGTATTGAATTGAGAATGGAAGGTTGATATTATGATTATCGATAAGTCGTTTCAGATTTACAGAGACAGTCTTGAGTTCAGAACTGATATTACTTCAGACCGGGACTACAAAAGAAAGGTATAATGCATGTGATATTCGGGAAGATACAACTCAATTGAGATCCCATTTGAGTTTCCCAATAAAATCACATACTAGAACTATTGTTGTTTATTTTATAATATGATTATGATTTGTTTATGGATTTTGTATTCAAATCTTTTAAGATGATTATGCTTTGTTTATAGATTGTTATTCATTGCATTTAAGATAGGAAAGTTTGACAGAACAGTCAAACTACTAGACGTTCGGTGATATCACAGCTTAGGAGAAGATCACCTCTCCTATTGTAGATGTGGATACAGATCAGACCGAAGTCTAGGAATAAGACGTACAGTCACCCCGAGTAGTAGGGTAGGTGACAGATCGCGACGTCTTATTCACACCGGGATCCCTAGAGTTAGATTGAGTCGAGTCAAGATATGATTTGGTTGGAATTACATGTTTAGATAGATTGGTTCCTAGATCAAGGGACCATTGTTAGTACTTGCATGTTTATTTTATTATGGTTCTAGAGATTTTGTAAACCATTGTTACTGCATGCTTATTCTGATTTAGTTTCATAGACTAAGAAACCCATGGTTATTGATTTTATGCATGTTAGTATGCTCTATGATTTATATTGTGTACATGCATGTTTACCATGTTTTATACTGGGATTTATTCTCACCGGAATTATCCGGCTGTTGTTTTGTTTTGTATGTGTGCATGACAACAGGTGGGGCAGGATCGGGGTCAAGATGATGATGAGAGAAGACAAGTTAGCGTGGTGATTCCGGACTTGGATGTAGATTTGGTTTAATACTTGACTTTAGTAGTTGAACCTTAGATTAGACTGTTGTACATTATTGTACTTTTAATACTGAAATGTATTTTTATATAGCAGTGTATATTATTTAGATTCCATTACCTTCCGCAGTTATATGTTTAAAAGAAAAATTTTTAGACCCCATTTATCTGAATTGATAATTAAATCCCAAATATGATTAAGAAGATGATTAGCGTCCGGGTCCCCACAACAGGTGGTATCAGAGCGATAGATCCTTTATATTGAGATAGTCAGAGCTGACAGTTCCTTTAGATTTAGATTATCAGAGTGATAGATCTTTTAGAATAAGATAGTAGAGAATGAGCGGGGTAGATTGAATTGTCTTCCTTGCATGTGATTGCTAGCATGATATTTATTTCAATGTTGATTTACATTGTGTATGCTAGCATGATTTATTGCTTTCCCTATTACATGTTGCTTGTTATCTGAGTTGATTGCAGCATGTAATTACTAAGCCTGGATCAGAACCGAGTCTGAATCAGATGTATATGATCAGAGGAGGGCTGAGACAGATTGTATAGATTGTGTACTAATCTGTTTGATATTCAGACATACCGCCTCGAAGAATTTCAGAAAAGGGCAGTACTTCGTCTGAACAGAGAGATGTATCAGAAACTTAGTTAGAAGAAAAGATGAAAGAATTTGAGTTATTACAGCCGCCGGTTCTGAATGGTACCGAGACATACAAGATTGTCAGAACTGGTTTGATGATATAGAAATCTTGTTTGATTTACTTGATTGTACAGATGAACAGAGGGTTAAAATGGTGCCTTACTAGTTACGAGAAGCCGCCAGGAGTTGGTGGATTACCAGTAGAAGAATGTGGGAACAGAGAGGTACAGTGATTTCGTGGAAATATTCAGAACTGAATTTTATCGACGATTTTTCTCAATCTCGTACCGAGAGGACAAGAAATCAGAGTTCGAGAATTTGAGCCAAGGGCAGCTGAATATTGACCAATATATTGCTAAATTCTCTACTCTACTGCATTTTGCTCCTTAGATAGCTGGAAATGATGAAGCTGTAGTGAATCAGTTCATCAGAGGGCTGAATTCGGAGGTAGTTGCATTTATGAATTTGCAACGACCTTACCATTTTGCTGATATCCTGAGTAGAGCAAAGAGAGCTGAGGCGAGTCTGATTAGACAATTGACAAGGTTGTGTGTGAAGCCACTTCAGGCACAGCAATCCCCTCTTCGATATGATCACGGCAGTACGAGTGGGAAGCAAGATCTGCTGAAAACTCGTAAGAAACCATTCAAGAAGTTGGGAAGTGGCTCCTCTAGCTCGAGTAGTTCTAGTCCGAGCCATACGGGAGTGTATTGCATGACTTGCGGAGGGAGACATTCCTCAGAGCAATGCCAAGGAGTGCTTGGTAGATGCAATATCTGTAAACCACTGAGACATTTTGCTAAAGTTTGTCCCCATAGATGGTCCCGAAGATCTTAGGGAACATTGTTCAATTGAGAAACAGACCCAGAATCCATAACAGGTACTATTCTTTATGATTAGATTGCATATGTATTGATATATACTAATGCATTCCCTACGATTGTCTTTGACTGAGTTACGTTGATATATGATGTACCTGTTGGGTCTGTATTTACTGTAGTATCGATGTCTTTACCTTTTGGGAAAGAAAAATGTATATCAGAGATTTCTGTGACATCTTGTATATTACAGTAAGATGAGAATAAGATCGAGTAGATTATGATGTACTTGTGTTTTCTGATTTGATTGCATTGTTGATATGAATATGCTGAACAAGTACAGAACCATTATAGATTCCTTTCAGGAGATTATAAGAGTCAGACTAGATACGGTTGATGAGTAGAGATTTCACAGTAAGGATTCTAGATTTCGAATTCCTTTGATATTTGTGTTGTCTATGACTCAATTGATACAGAAAGGAACAGATAGTATCCTTATGTATTCAGTAGATTTACTGAAATCGAGCCTAACATTGACAGATACGTCAATGATGTATGAGTTGACTGATGTTGTCAGATAAGATTTTAGAATTGCTTATATCAGAAAGATAGATTTCAAAATTGAATTCAGATCAGATATTGAGTGCTGTTTTAGAATTCAGTACAGAAGGATATTTGTGGGGACCCGGACGCTAATCATCTTTGGGATTTAATTATCAATTAAGATAAAACAGGGTCTAAAAATTTTTCGTTTTAAGATATAACTGCGGAAGGTAATGGAATCTAAATACTATGCATGTCTGTATAAAATACATTTCAGTATTAAAGTACAACAAGATAATTTAAGGTTCAACTACTAAAGTTCAGTAATAAAACCAAGTCTACTGTAAGTCCGGAATCACCACGCTACACTCGTCTTCTCTCATCATCATCTTGACCCTGATCCAGCCCCACCTGTTGTCATGCACACATACAAAACAAGACAACAGCCGGATAACTCCGGTGAGAAATAAATCCCAGTATAAAACATGGTAAACATATATATACATAAAATAATTCATGAAACATGCTGTCACGAATAAAATCAAAACATTAGATTTCATCAGCTATGAAATCTAATCACAACAAGCATGCACTTCAAATCAGCTAAACATGCATATAAACAATCTAAATCATAAAGACATGCTAGCACAACTGAAAGCAATAATGATGGGTCCCATGATCTAGGAGCCACATCCATATGAGCATGCAGTCCTAATCAAATCATGTCTAGACTCGACTCAACTATAACTCTAGGGATCCCGGGGTGAATAAGACGTCACTGGCTGTCACCTACCCAACCACTCGGGGTGACTGTACGTCCTATTCCTAGACTTCGGTCCGAGCTGTATCGACGGCTGGCAATAGGAGTAATGACTACTCCTAAGTTGAGATACACCGAACGTCTAGAAGTCTGACAATGACTGTCAAGACTTTCCTATCTTAAATGCAATGAATAACAATCTGTAAACAAGCATAATCATATCCATAACTGAATATCACAATTATCTTACCTGCTTGAATACAATTCTAAAATCAAAGCATAATCAGGTAACAATATAAATAATAATCTAGTATGTGATTTTGTTGGGAAACTCAAATGAGATTTCATTTGAGTTGGGACTTCCCGAATATCACATGCATTATACCTTTGTCGTCCCCGTCTGATGAAGACGAAGTCTCGAAGTCGAATTTGTCCATATCTGATCTGAAATGACAATAATCAATACACTGTATCAATGTATAATCCAATTCAAAATCTGTCTGGTCAATATCTGAATAAGCTACAATCTGATTCATATCAACCATATCACAAGATAACAGAAACCAATACTGAACCTGATCAATCTGTACCAACTGATGTTTAGACGGCATAACACTACAGTCTTGTAATCCCGTCAGTCTTAACATCACAATTACACTACCAGAATTCATAATAAATCTCAGTACAATCTATAACTTCAGTATCTGTACCTTGTAAAATGAATAACAGCATAATTCTGATAGCAATCTCAATCAAATCAACTCTAAAATTCATAACAATGCCATAACCCGTCTATTTCTAAATCTGACTTCGATTCTACCATATCTACGGTAGTAGAAACACCATATCTGAATCATATTCAACTCTAACAACATCATAAATTCAAATCTTGTCTAAACGTAATAAGACTTACGTCCAGTTGTAGCCTGCGTTGATAGGAACACAGTACCGAAGTCGGATTCCAATTCAGATAAACGATTTGCTCGTAAATCAATTTCTAAAGAAAAAGAACAAAGCTTTTCCCTAACCCTCGATTTCTTTCCCCTTCTGAAATGAGATTTACGCATGTAAATATATATATTTACTTACACTCACATGCAGCAAAGCACATGGCTCGTCCTTCGCGCAACACGTCTCGCGCATATGCGCGGCCACTACTCGCGCATATGCGCGAGACCTACTGTCTCGGCGAAACTGCTACTCGCGCATATGCGCCATTAATTCCGCGCATATGCGCCACCCCTTCTGGCCCTCCCGCGCATATGCGCCACTCTACTCGCGCATATGCGCCACTGGTTCTGGCCTTGCCGCGCATGTGCGCGCACTTACACCGCGCATGTGCGCCAAACCTTCTGGATTTCTCCCTTGGCTTCTCGCATGGCTCGCGCATATGCGTGTACACTTCTCGCGCATATGCGCGAGACCTTCGAGTCACGCACACGCAATATTCTTCCTTTCAAAATCTAACAAGAACGCGTCCCGTCTATAATTATCTTGATTACTTCAATAAATCATTCCGAATTAATCTCCGATTACAGTAATCATATCCAAATCATTTCAGATTACGGTAATTAAATTCTCGGGCATTACATTTCTCCCCCTCTTAGATCTGAGTTCGTCCTCGAACTCACCAATCATCAAACCAAATCTATCAGAAGAACTGTATATCTAGAAGAGTTTACATCCCAACTCATCTCACTAGTCGAATCAACCCCATATTACTGGCTATACAACATCCGTATATACCAACCTGTAAGGTGTAACAAAACAATACCACCTGTAGTTACTATCCCATCTGATTATTCCAATCAAGAACATATTCCATCATCGGTTTCATATACCAATCGTCATCATCCGACATTGACTTCCTACATCTATCCATTCTGAATTATCTTGATAACTAGTGCTGACATTCAGCACTAGAGTTCTACCAATATCTTTCACTATCTGAACTAGGCACTCCGACTACCTGTCACTTTGTGAACAATCTGCCAGAGAGAGCTGATGATATAATCTACCACAAGTACACACTTAATCGTAATCATAGTCTGATATACTCTACTCGAAATCATCATTCTAGTCAATATGACTATTTCTTTGACAGGGATCTCTGTCACCTAGTTCTGTTTGTACATCATCTTTACAAACTACTAGATATAGATTGAACAATCTATTAATCACAATCATACCATATCCCAATCTGACGAAAATGGCGGTAATTTCATTACATCAGTCCTAGAAATGTACTTCCATTTCTATTCAGGATTATACTAAGTCGGTAATAATCTTCTAATTCCTAGCTTTCTGGCTTCTTTTGTTAGCGATCCAGACATATCAGTACCATTTTTACCAACCTTTCGGTACAAATTCTGTTAGAACTGATCAAATCTGTCTATACCAACACTATTTGTTCGAGTATCATACATTCTGAAATATCTGAATGAAAACTGAATCCCCTGCGGTGCATTTCTGACACTACTTGTGACTTCAGATTCGAACTATCCGGTATAAACAATCAGTTAATAATATAAAATAATGAAGAAATACCTACCTGGCATTCGGCTCTGACTACCCATATCCAAAGCTATAAATAATTCTGAAACATTCTGACATCACACAATAGAAGTAGTCTGTCTGATACAAACACAAAGTCACATATCTGTTACTGTAAACAATACTCTGCTCTGATTTCAACTGTTTACAATAAACTGTATTACACTGATTCACAACAACGGTAATATCACATCGAATTTTGAATAGAAAGAAATTATACAGATCTAGTGAGTTTAAGAAACTCATAACATAATAAATTCTGGCTGACTGACCAAATCTTCATACTGCCCAGATCAACTGCTATATCTCATCTGCAAATAGAATATACTCCCAACCAATATAAAATGTCTCAAATACTGATTTAGAACAATAACAATACTCAGCAGATATACAGCAATACGAGAATAAGATAATCAGAATAAGATAATCTGTCCAGCTTAGATAAGAAAGTTCTGACATATCTGACATTCTGCTAATTCTGACATTCCTGATACCGCATAGTCTGAATATACACCTGTATCAATAACTGCATTCGGATCCATACCTGACCCATTGCTGTATACAATAATCACAGTCCTCGAAATATTTAACCCAGTCTTCAAATATTCAATATAAACAATCAGATGCTGTGGATATATCCCGGAATCATAGATATAACAAGCATAATTCTTCAAAATACCCTTGAACACATAATCTGTCAATCTAGAAACAGAACTAAAATGTCTTCAAGAGAAATACACAATCAACTGGATTCTTTAGCCCATACTTTAATCTGTCAATTCTTTCAATTCTCTCTGATAGAGAACCCATCTGACATCTTATCTAAGCAAACACCAGTTAACTATTATCTTACTATCAAATTTTAGACTCGATTTCAGTGGATCTACTGGATACATAAGGATGCCATCTGTTCCTTTCTGTAATAATCGAGTCCTAAACCCTAAAATTTTCTAAGGACTTCTGGATCGAAAATCCTCATTTATCACCTAGATCTGGTCTTAATCTTACTATTTCTGGAACACATGCTACAATATTTCGGTACTTGTTCAGCATATTCATGTCAATAATGCAATCCAAATCAGACAATTACAAGTACATCATAATCTAATACAGTCCCATCCTCATCTAACTGTAGTATATAATATGTCACAAAAATTTCTGATATCAACATATTCCTCAACAGCCAAGGAATCAATACTACAGTATACACAGACCCAACAGATACAACATATCTTCATGCTATCCAATCACAGATACTCATAAATAATGCATTAGTACATATCCATACCTATGCATATAATCATACAAGAAATAGTACCTGTTGTGAATTCTGAGTCTGCTCTTCAGTCATTATCACCAATGACCCTGCTCTTTAAGATCTTCGAGAACCCTTCTGGGGACAAACCTTAGCAAAGTGTCCCGTTTGCTTACACACATTACATTTACCAAGCACTCCTTTACATTGTTCTGTGGAATGTCGCCCTCCACACGTCCTACAATACACTCCGGTATAGCTCGGACTAGGACTGCTGGAACTAGAGGAATCACTTCCTAACTTCTTGAACTGTTTCTTTTGAATCTTCAATGGTTCTTTCTTCCTATCACTGCTGCTGCCAATCTCAACTCTAGAAGGCAGTGGCTGTGGATTTGATGTTGGAAGATCATATAAGACTCCCTGTTGTCCTGTCAGAACCGTTTCTGCTCTTTTGGCCTTGTTCAAGGTATCAGCAAAACTACTCGATGGCTTCACATTCACCAATGTACGTATTTCTGGATTTAATCCCTGAATGAACTGACTAGATATAGCATGATCATTTCTAGCTATAAAAGGGGCAAACCGTAACAAGGTGAAGAACTGTGCCAAATACTCATCGATACTCATCTGTCCTTGTCTTAGGTTCGTGAACTCTGCACTTCTGTCCTCTCTATATGATACAGGGAAGAATCTTTGGTAGAACTCAACCTTGAAGATCTTCCATGTAATCACTGAACGACTCTGCTCTAAAGCTCCTTTGGTGAGTAACCACCATCTTCTTGCAGTCTCATGCAATTGGTTCTCAACAAGCCTAATTCTACACTCATCTGTGAAATTTAGGAATTCAAATAACATTTCTGTCTCCTCAAGCCACTTCTCACAATCTGCTGACGTCTCATTTCCCTTCAGAACCGGCGGCTGAAACGACTGGAACCTCTGTACCTGTGTTTCCATCTGAATTTCTGACACATCTATCTGAGGTTCTGACCTACCTGTCTGATCATATGAAGTACTGCCTCTTTCTGGAATTCTTCTGGGCGGTACATCTGATTACCAAACACATTAGAAATCTAGTACTACAAATCTGTACCAATCTTTCTCTGATCATGATCATCTTACTGCTGATCATGAATCCGATCTGATTCATATTCAAGAATACATAATACCAGTTTAAATCAAATAGTCAGGTAGGCATGTATCTTAAAGCAGTAACACATAGTCTCATGCTAGCACACAATGTCAATCAACATTAGAATCAATCTCATGCTAGCACACACATGCAAGGAAAGAAAATTCCTCTACCCCGCTCATTCTCTTCTATCTTAATCTAAGTCAGTCTAAATTCTCTTCTATCTTAATCTAAGTCAGTCTAAAAGATCTATCAGTTCTGACTATCTCAATCTAAAGATCTATCTCTAAAGGATCTTCGCTCTGATAATCTAAGTCTAAAGGAACTATCGGCTCTGATACCACCTGTTGTGGGGACCCGGACGCTAATCATCTTTGGGATTTAATTATCAATTAAGATAAAACAGGGTCTAAAATTTTTTCGTTTTAAGATATAACTGCGGAAGGTAATGGAATCTAAATACTATACATGTCTGTATAAAATACATTTCGGTATTAAAGTACAACAAGCTAATTTAAGGTTCAACTACTAAAGTCCAGTAATAAACCAAGTCTACTGTAAGTCCGGAATCACCACGCTACACTCGTCTTCTCTCATCATCATCTTGACCCTGATCCAGCCCCACCTGTTGTCATGCACACATACAAAACAAGACAACAGCCGGATAACTCCGGTGAGAAATAAATCCCAGTATAAAACATGGTAAACATGTATATACATAAAATAATTCATGAAACATGCTGTCACGAATAAAATCAAAACATTAGATTTCATCAGCTATGAAATCTAATCACAACAAGCATGCACTTCAAATCAGCTAAACATGCATATAAACAATCTAAATCATAAAGAAATGCTAGCACAACTGAAAGCAATAATGATAGGTCCCATGATCTAGGAGCCACATCCATATGAGCATGCAGTCCTAATCAAATCATGTCCAGACTCGACTCAACTATAACTCTAGGGATCCCGGGGTGAATAAGACGTCACTGGCTGTCACCTACCCAACCACTCGGGGCGACTGTACGTCCTATTCCTAGACTTCGGTCCGAGCTGTATCGACGGCTGGCAATAGGAGTAATGACTACTCCTAAGTTGAGATACACCGAACGTCTAGAAGTCTGACAATGACTGTCAAGACTTTCCTATCTTAAATGCAATGAATAACAATCTGTAAACAAGCATAATCATATTCATAACTGAATATCACAATTATCTTACCTGCTTGAATACAATTCTAAAATCAAAGCATAATCAGGTAACAATATAAATAATAATCTACTATGTGATTTTGTTGGGAAACTCAAATGAGATTTCATTTGAGTTAGGGACTTCCCGAATATCACATGCATTATACATTTGTCGTCCCCGTCTGATGAAGACGAAGTCTCGAAGTCGAATTTGTCCATATCTGATCTGAAATGACAATAATCAATACACTGTATCAATGTATAATCCAATTCAAAATCTGTCTGGTCAATATCTGAATAAGCTACAATCTGATTCATATCAACCATATCACAAGATAACAGAAACCAATACTGAACCTGATCAATCTGTACCAACTGATGTTTAGACGGCATAACACTACAATCTTGTAATCCCGTCAGTCTTAACATCACAATTACACTACCAGAATTCCTAATAAATCTCAGTACAATCTATAACTTCAGTATCTGTACCTTGTAAAATGAATAACAGCATAATTCTGATAGCAATCTCAATCAAATCAACTCTAAAATTCATAACAATGCCATAACCCGTCTATTTCTAAATCTGACTTCGATTCTACCATATCTACGGTAGTAGAAACACCATATCTGAATCATATTCAACTCTAACAACATCATAAATTCAAATCTTGTCTAAACGTAATAAGACTTACGTCCAGTTGTAGCCTGCGTTGATAGGAACACAGTACTGAAGTCGGATTCCAATTCAGATAAACGATTTGCTCGTAAATCAATTTCTAAAGAAAAAGAACAAAGCTTTTCCCTAACCCTCGATTTCTTTCCCCTTCTGAAATGAGATTTACGCATGTAAATATATATATTTACTTACACTCACATGCAGCAAAGCACATGGCTCGTCCTTCGCGCAACACGTCTCGCGCATATGCGCGGCCACTACTCGCGCATATGTGCGAGACCTACTGTCTCGGCGAAACTGCTACTCGCGCATATGCGCCATTAATTCCGCGCATATGCGCCACCCTCTTCTAGCCCTCCCGCGCATATGCGCCACTCTACTCGCGCATATGCGCCACTGGTTCTGGCCTTGCCGCGCATGTGCGCGCACTTACACTGCGCATGTGCGCCAAACCTTCTGGATTTCTCCCTTGGCTTCTCGCATGGCTCGCGCATATGCGCGTACACTTCTCGCGCATATGCGCGAGACCTTCGAGTCACGCACACGCAATATTCTTCCTTTCAAAATCTAACAAGAACGCGTCCCGTCTATAATTATCTTGATTAATTCAATAAATCATTCCGAATTAATCTCCGATTACAGTAATCATATCCAAATCATTTCAGATTACGGTAATTAAATTCTCGGGCATTACAATATTGAATGTACAGAATGATACAGAATGACTTAAAAGATCGGTAGAAGAGTACCGACCAGGAGTTACATCTGATTTAGTGTTGCTCTTTGGCATGTTTCAGTATATTCAGAGATGTTCTAATGATTCTATGCTTATTATATCTATGAGATTTTGATATATTTGCAACATCTGATTGATTGAATAGAATATCTGAAGATTGTATTGAATATTCTGAGAACTTTGATGATTGTATACAGAAATTGTTCAGATAAGAATCTTGCTTGAAACAGATTGTATTCAGAATATGTGTTATCTGAAGTTGTATAGAGATTGATTTTTGTTACAGTTGAGATTGCAATCAGTGATTGATAAGATACCGATATTAGAAAGTTCAGAATTGTCAGAGATATATTTTGTCTGATTTGGTAGATTATTTTATGCGACTGTTGCTTTATATCTGCTGAGTATTGTTATTGCTCTAAATCAGTATTTGAGACATCTTATATTGTTTTGGGGAGCATATTTTATTTGCAGATAAGATATATCAGTTGATCAAGAAGACATGAAGATATTTGTCAGAAATCCTTGTTTTATGAGTTCACTGAACTCACTAGATCTGTATAGGATATTGATATTTCATGTCTGATTTGATATTACTGTTGTTTTGAATCCGTATATGCTACAGATTAGTGTGAACTAGAGGGAGTATATACAGTTTTAACCGAATCAGAATTGAATTCAAGAATTATAGTAATTCAAGAATGGGATCAGAATGTTCAGAAATTGATTGTAAAAGTCAGAACAGAGTAACAGATATGTGATTTTGTGTTGCGTATGAGATTGATTATTCTGTGATGTCAGATGTGTCAGAATTGTACAATAAAGCTTGATATTGATAGTCAGAGTCGAATACCAGGTAGGTATTTCCTCTTTAACTTATATTATTAATTGATTTGTGTATATCAAATAGTTCGAATCAGAAAGAACAGATATTGTCAGAAGCTTACAGTCATGGATTCAGTGTTCAGTCTGATGATTGAGAATGTATTGTATTCGAACAGATAGTTGTGATATAGACAGATAAGATCAGTTATAACAGAATTGTGTTGAAATGATAGCAGAAATTGTACTGAGGTGTCGGAATTGCTAACAGAAAAGACAGAAAGATAGAAATCAGAAGATTTATTACAGACTGAGTATATTTCTGATTCGACATGGGGAGTATATTTCGATGAATTTCTTAATAAGATTTTCCCAATATTTTTCAGATTGTGATATGATATGATTGTGATTGATAGATTGTTCAATCGAGATCTATTCGTTTGTACCAGATAACGTACAAACATGACCAAATGACACAGATCGATGTCAGAGAAGCGATCAGAATAACTAGAATGCCAAAATAAAGTAGATCAGATTGTGATGTTGCTTGAGTTTATACTTGTATTATCCATAGACTGACAGATATCCAGGGCGTATTATCCAGATATTGGATGATATTATGGAGCTGTAGTGCTAGATGCTAGCACTAGTTGATATGAGATATTGTCATTTTACGAATTATGATGCAAGAATAATATCTCGGAGATACCTGAGATACGATCTAATACGGTCAGAGATATGACCAAGAAGAGGTAGCTAATTCAGAAAAGAATGAAGATAGCTTAGACCAGATAGACATAATATGCCAACGTCGGATGGTGACGATTGGTATTTAAGGCTGAAGATTTAATATATCCTTGAATAGGATAAACAGATTTGATAGCAGCTGATGGTAATGATTTGTTATGAGCTGTGGATTGGTATATACGGATGTTGTAGAGCCAGTATTGCGAGATTGATTATGTCAGAATTATTTTAAGGGGTATTACGATGTTATACTTCTTGAATTCTTATTTCAGATTGGAATCAGAGATCCGTGAAAGAAAAATATTTCAGAACGAAGATTATTCTGTTGTAGGAAACACAATAAGATTATCAGTAGGTCAATGAGACTATCTGAAAGACAGAATCTGAGATGAGAGTGAAATTCCAGAATTGATTCATTGAGATAAGTGTTCTGATTTACCTCTTATATACGTTTCGTGTTGATATCTGACTTGATTACCTGTGATTTCGAGGACGAAATCGTATCTTAGAGGGGGAGAATTGTAAGGTCCGAGATTATAGAAATGATATTATTTTAAACTGAGATTATTGAATTAGAGAATTATGGAGTGTTGAATTATATTACAAGATGTTTGCAATTATTTAGGATTGAATTGAATTAAAAAGATTGAGCGGGGACCAATTTGTAAATAGTGAAAAGTTGAGGGACTAAAGTGCAAATATGAAAATTTGAGTGGGACACTTGTCTTTGTCATAAACTTGGACGTGTATTTCCTCATGCAATTCAGAATTTTGAGACAAGAAAACCGAAACCCTCCATGGCTAACATCCTCAAGCTTATTTCTTTATTAAAAAAAGTAGTTGTGCAAGATCCGTACATCCGATTTTTAATCCGAGCATAGTTTTGAGATCCCCTCGTCAAGAGCTACACAAGGACGTAAGTTTTATTAAATTTTATCTTGATTCGAAAATATGATGTTGGAGAAATTGTGATTTGATCATTATTATGTGTTCTGAGAATACTAGACATGGCAGAATCGAAGTCAGATCGAAGAACAGACTGATTATGAAATTGTTATGAATTTCTGATTATATGGACTGAAAACCGGACAGATTTAGATTATTGTTTGATTACTGATTGTATCGGATATAGGTTATGATTTGTAATTGATATTTCTTGATATGGTATTTACGGGGATATTGAGATTGTGCCGTTATGTCGATAATTTGAATTAAATTCAGATTAATCAGATTCAGTATTGAATTGAGAATGGAAGGTTGATATTATGATTATCGATATGTCGTTTCAGATTTACAGAGACAGTCTTGAGTTCAGAACTGATATTACTTCAGACCGGGACTACAAAAGAAAGATATAATGCATGTGATATTCGGGAAGATACAACTCAATTGAGATCCCATTTGAGTTTCCCAATAAAATCACATACTAGAACTATTGTTGTTTATTTTATAATATGATTATGATTTGTTTATGGATTTTGTATTCAAATCTTTTAAGATGATTATGCTTTGTTTATAGATTGTTATTCATTGCATTTAAGATAGGAAAGTTTGACTGAACAGTCAAACTACTAGACGTTCGGTGATATCACAGCTTAGGAGAAGATCACCTCACCTATTGTAGATGTGGATACAGATCAGACCGAAGTCTAGGAATAAGACGTACAGTCACCCCGAGTGGTAGGGTAGGTGACAGATCGCGACGTCTTATTCACACCGGGATCCCTAGAGTTAGATTGAGTCGAGTCAAGATATGATTTGATTGGAATTACATGTTTAGATAGATTGGTTCCTAGATCAAGGGATCCATTGTTAGTACTTGCATGTTTATTTTATTATGGTTCTAGAGATTTTGTAAACCATTGTTACTGCATGCTTATTCTGATTTAGTTTCATAGACTAAGAAACCCATGGTTATTGATTTTATGCAAGTTAGTATGCTCTATGATTTAAATTGTGTACATGCATGTTTACCATGTTTTATACTGGGATTTATTCTCACCGGAATTATCCGGCTGTTGTTTTGTTTTGTATGTGTGCATGACAACAGGTGGGGCAGGATCGGGGTCAAGATGATGATGAGAGAAGACAAGTTAGCGTGGTGATTCCGGACTTGGATGTAGATTTGGTTTAATACTTGACTTTAGTAGTTGAACCTTAGATTAGACTGTTGTACATTATTGTACTTTTAATACTGAAATGTATTTTTATACAGCAGTGTATATTATTTAGATTCCATTACCTTCCGCAGTTATATGTTAAAAAGAAAAATTTTTAGACCCCATTTATCTGAATTGATAATTAAATCCCAAATATTATTAAGAAGATGATTAGCGTCCGGGTCCCCACAGATTGTGGAACTTCTCCTCCTAATCGGACCTTAGCTTCTATTACAAGACGAATATCTTCTGGAATTCCTTTTTGCATTAGCAATCTCAATCTTTCATACCTTCCTGCATAAATTTTTCTTAGAACATTTTCAGAAACAGAGGGAAAATATTTACAAATTTTTGAGAGAATTTCATCCATTTTGAAAAGAAAAGAAATGATTTTTTTTTTATTTTTTCTATCAGCAATTGTGGGAAACTGATTTAACCGACTATGAGAGTCACGGAGTACCGTTATCCGCCATTTAACCGGGAAAATAAAAAGATTAAGGAAACCTGAAATAAAAACAAACAAAATTAAATGCAACATAAAAATTTAAGGATCAGAAAGGGAAATAAACTCTTCTTGAAAGATTTCATTTTCCAAAAATGGTTTAAGCCTTTGTCCATTCACTTTAAAAACATCACCATTTTTAGGATTTTCAATATCCACAGCTCCATAAGGATACACATGCTTTACAACATATGGGCATGTCCATCTTGATCGTAATTTTCTTGGGAATATGTGAAGTCGAGAATTATAAAGCAAAACTTTTTTACCAATCCCAAAAGATTTTCTCAGAATTGTTTTATCATGAAATGATTTGATTTTTGCTTTATAAATCCTTGAATTCTCATACGCATCATTTCTGAGTTCATCAAGTTCATTAAGTTGCAATTTACGCAATTTGTTTGCATCGTCCATGCTTGAATTTAAAGTTTTGATCGCCCAATAAGCTTTATGTTCCAATTCTACAGGCAAATGACAATGTTTTCCATAAACCAACCTATAGGGAGACATATTCAATGATGTTTTAAAAGCTGTTCTATATGCCCAAAGTGCATCATTAAGTCACAGAGACCAATCTTTTCTATTTGAGTTAACATTTTTTTCCAAAATTTGCTTTATCTCCCTATTAGCTAATTCAACTTGTCCATTTGTTTGAGGATGATAAGAAGTAGTTACTTTGTGAGTAATACCATATTTTTTCATTAATGAAGCAAATGGTTTATAACAAAGTGAGTTCCCCCATCACTTATCATAGCTCGAGGAATTCCGAATCTACTAAAAATATTTTCTTTCAAAAATTTGATGACGATTTTATGATCATTTGTTCGACATGGAATTGCCTCTATGCATTTAGAAACATAATCAACTGCAACTAAAATATACAAGTATCCAAACGACGGTGGAAAAGGTCCCATAAAATCAATTCCACAACAGTCAAAGATTTCAATTTCAATGATAGGATTTAAAGGCATCATGTTTCTTTTTGAAATTGCACCCAATTTTTGACAATTTTCACAGATCTTGCAGATTTCGTGGGTGTCTTTAAACAAAGTGGGCCAATAAAATCCACACTGTAGGATTTTTGCAGATGTTTTCTTTGAAAAAAAATGTCCTCCGCATGCTTCTGAATGACAAAATTTAATGACACTACTTACCTCATTGTCGGGTATGCAACGTCGAAAAATTTGATCTGGACAGTACTTGAACAGATACGGATCATCCCAATAAAAGTTTTTTACCTCATTCAAAAATTTTCTCTTATCTTGGGAACTCCATTGCGGTGGCATTTTTCCTGTCACAAGAAAATTTACTATGTTAGCAAACCAAGGTGTAGTAGTAACTGAGAATAGATGTTCATCAAGAAAATTATCGTTAATTGGTGTCATTTCAAAAGATGATCCTGTTACTAGTCTCGATAAATGATCGGCTACGACATTCTCGGTTCCTTTTTTATCTTTGATTACAATGTCAAATTTTTGGAGCAACAAAATCCATCGTATCAGTCGTGGCTTTGCATCCTATTTCGTCAACAAATATCTAATAGCAGAATGATCAGTAAACACAATAGTCGTTGATCCAATCAAATAAGAACGAAATTTATCTAATGCAAATATTACAGCAAGTAGTTCTTTTTCAGTTGTGGAGTAATTCATTTGAGCATTGTTTAAAGTTCTACTTGCATAATATATCACATAATGCTTACCGTTTCTTTTTTGACCCAGTACTACACCGACTGCATAATCACTCGCGTCGCACATGATTTCAAATGGTAAAGACCAATCAGGAGGTTGCATGATAGGAGCTGATGTTAAATGTCGAATGATTTTATCAAAAGAATTTTGACATTCTTGAGTCCACTCAAATGCAGTGTCTTTTGTTAAGAGGTTACAAATGGGTTTAGAGATTAAACTGAAGTCCTTTATAAGCCTCCTATAAAATCCAGCATGTCCCAAAAATGAGCGAATTTCTTTAATGGTTTTTGAAGGGGGTAAATTGCCAATGACATCAACTTTTGCTTTATCAACTTCAATTCCATGAGAGGACACGACATGTCCCAAAACAATTCCAGAAGTAATCATGTTATGACATTTTTCTCAATTTAAAATAAGACCTTTTTCCTCGCATCTTTTTAAAACTTTTTCCAAATTTTCAAGACAATTATCAAATGTCTTCCCAAAGACAGTTAAATCATCCATGAAAATTTCCAAACAATTTTCAACCATGTCACAAAAAATGCTTAGCATACATCTTTGAAATGTTGCTGGGGCATTGCATAATCCAAATGGCATCCTTCTAAATGCAAATGTTCCAAAAGGACATGTGAATGTAGTTTTATCTTGATCTTTGAGTGCAATGGGAATTTGATAATAGCCTGAATATCCGTCAAGAAAACAGTAGTAGGGATGACCAGCTACTCTTTCTAAAATTTGATCCAAAAATGGTAATGGAAAATGATCTTTTCTAGTGGCATCATTTAATTTTCTATAGTCAATACACATCCGCCAACTAGATGAGACTCGACTTGTTAACAATTCACCTTTTTCATTTTTTTATCACTGTGATGCCAGATTTTTTTGGAACTACTTGTGTTGGGCTTACCCACTTACTATCAGAAATAGGGTATATAATCCCAACATCAAGTAGTTTGAGAACCTCAGTTGTCACAACATCTTTCATGTGTGGATTTAATCTCCTTTGTGGTTGTTGAGATGTTTTTGGATTTTTTTCTAAGTGAATTTTGTGTGTGCAAATTAGTGGATTAATGCCCTTAAGATCTTTTAGTGTCCAGCCAATTGCATTTTTATGTCTTTTAAGCATATCAACTAATTTACCTTCTTGATCACTTTCTAGTTTGGAAGAAATTACCACTGGATATGTTTCATCTTCTCCAAGAAATGCATACTTCAATTCTTCTGGCAAGGGTTTTAACTCCAATATTGGTGGTTCGTCTTTGTTCTCATATTTTGCATCAAATTCTTTCTCTGATCCTATTAACGAGTGATACCTGATAAAATCATCAAAATCAATTTAAATATTTTCTTTAACAGTTTCAATTGAACAAATATCTAATTGATCACGAGTACTCCCTTCTTGAATGTTTTCTTCCACAAGAGTTTCAATAAGATTTTCATCTTCACTTTCATCTCCTTTGTCATGTGGTTGCTTACAAAGATTAAAAACATTGAGCTCCAAGGTCATGTTACCAAATGACAACTTCATTATTCCATTCCTGCAATTTATAAGAGCATTAGAAGTTGCTAAAAATGGACGACCCAAAATTACAGGAATTGCATTACAAGCTTCGATAGGTTGTGTATCTAAAACTATGAAATCGACAGGATATACAAAGTTATCAACTTGGACCAACACGTCTTCTACCATACCTCTTGGCACTTTAACAGATCTATCGACAATTAAAAGTGTTACCGAAGTAGGTTTTAACTCGCCTAGATTGAGTTCTTGATAAACTGAATATAGAAGTAAATTCAAACTAGCTCCAAGATCAAGCAAGGCTTTTTTAATCTTTCGTTCTCCAATAATACAAGAAATAGTAGGACAACCAGGGTCTTTGTATTTCAAAGCATTATTATTTTGAATGATTGCACTTACTTGTTCTACTAAAAATGCTTTCTTTTTCACATTCAATTTTCTTTTCACAGTGCACAAGTCTTTCAAAAATTTGGCATATGATGGTACCTGTTTTATTGCATCTAATAAAGGAATATTAACTTTTACTTGTTTAAAAATATCATATATATCAGAATTCAAATTTGATTTTTTTGTATTTTTTAATGCATGAGGGAATGGTGGTGACACTGTCTGTTGAACCTCCTCTTCGGAAGTTACGGGTTCCACTTCCTTACCTTTTGAAGTTGATTTATCATCATCTTCACAAGGTTCAAGAATGGATTTTTCCACAACCTTAGCACTTCGAAGGGTAATAACAGATTTTACCTGATCCATCGGTTGAGTTCCAGAAGTTCCAGTTTGTGTATGATGATCCTTGGGATTAGGCTGAGGTTGTGAAGGAAATTTACCTTTTTCATGAACATTAAGTGCAGATGCAAATTTAGCAAGATTATCTTTCAAATCTGTCATGGTTTGAGCAGTTTGAGTATTGATAGACTCTTGCTTTGCAATGAAAGAATTCAATGTATCTTCCAAATTTCTTTTCGGCGGAGGAACATAAGGTGCATAATTTTGAAAAATTTTGTTGATTTTGAAAATGTGGTTGCGGAAATTGTGCAGCATTATCATTCCTCCAACTAAAATTTGGATGGTTTCGCCAACCTGGATTGTAATTTTGAGAAAATGGTTCAAAATTTGGCCTTTTGAAATTGTTCATAACATTGGCTTGTTCATGGAGACATTCTTTAAAAGAGGGCAAAGTGGGACAATATTTTGTAAAATGATCACTTGTATCACATATGTGACACGCAATTTCTTTAACAGATTTTAATTGACCATTCTTTTTCATTTCAAGTGCCTCAACTTTTCTTGCCAAAGAGGTAAATCTAGCTTGAAGATCATGTTCATCTTTGAGAGTGTACATACCTCCACCAGATATAGGAGATTGAATCTTGTTTGATGGTTCGATTGTACCTATAGTGTCCCAATTTTGAGCATTTTCAGCTAATGAATCGAGATACTCAATTGCCTCGTTTAGATCTTTATCTTCAAATGTTCCATTACACATAAATTCAACCATTTACCTATCTTTAGGTGTTAAGCCTTCATAAAATTGAGAAACAACTCTCCAAATTTCAAAACCATGATGTGGACAAAGATTAAGCAATTCTTTGTATCTATCCCAACACTGATAAAAAGTTTCTCCTTGTTTTTGAGTGAAAGTAATGATTTGCCTTTTGAAAGAATTTGTTCTATGAGATGGAAAAAACTTTTTCAAAAATTGTTGTTGCAATTCATCCCAAGTTCGAATGGATCCCGATCTAAGATTTTGTAGCCAAGTTTTAGCTTTATCTTTTAAAGAAAAAGGAAAAAGCTTAAGTCGAATGGTGTTCATGCTACAATTTAGATCATTATATGTGTTGCACACTTCTTCAAGCTCTCGTAAATGCATGTATGGATTTTCAGAATCTAAGCCATGAAAGTTGGGTAAAAGTTGGATAATACCAGGCTTAAAATTGAAATGAGATGCATCAGGGGGGAAAACTAGACATGAAGGTGCACTAGTACATGTAGGATTCATGTGATCTGTAAGTGTTCTTCGTCTATCATGATCATGTTGAGATTGAATTTCATCTTCATTTTCTTGGATGGGTTCCTCTGCCATGTTTTGTAAAAATAAAGGGTTATTTCGAATGAGTCGACCACTAAGTGTTCGTGACCAAGTGTTCGTGACCAAATGCTCATGCAAATGTAAATGCAAAAGAATAAAAACACACAAAAGCAATAAAAATTCAAATAAAGAAAAATAAACTATAAAAAAAATTAAATAGACTTGAAATTAAATTATACTTCCCCGGCAACGGCGCCAAAAATTTGTTGCGACTTTGATTGTTGCACTCCCAAGAGCAGGTTTTCCACAAGTAATATAATTCGGTGAGTCCGAATATCGTATCCACAGGGAAGCTAAGGTAATTACAAGTCCACTACAATGTCTTTTTGTTTTGTTTTTGTTTTTGTTTCTTTTTAATTTTAATTGTTTGAATATTTAATGGGTAAATTTTAATTGTTCAAATTTTAATTTAAGTAGTTGAGATTAAAGGATCCACTCTTGGTATTTTAATAAAGTTAACATTAACGAACAATATTGAAATCCACTTAATAAAATGGTTCCAATATATTAAATAATCATATTTATATTATGTTATAAATTATTATCTCATAAATATATAATATATACCAAAACTTATAAATGTGGTCAAGTATTTATTGTGCTATATATATATTTGGAAACACTAAATCAAGGTTCCCACTTTAAATGGTTGGTAAAACCAAACTAACATTTAAATGGTACCAAGAAAATATTATTATGATATATTTATATATAGTAAATCAAGGAATCCAAGTTAAATGGTTGGTAAAACCAAACTAACATTTAAATGGTTCCAAGAATTTAATATTATAATATATTTATATATAATAAATCAAGGCATCCACTTTAAATGGTTTGTAATACCAAACTAACATTTAAATGGTTCCAAGAATTTAGTGTAACATATAGCAACAATAAATCAAAACTCCCACTTATAAGTAGGGTATAAAAATGCTTAAAGAAATAAATATAACATAAACAATAAATAATGATTAAATAATATAAAACATAAATTCTTACCTTTTAATAACCTTATTATCATGCCAAGAGCTTCACCTTATCATCTCAACTTTAGGAAGTTAGCTATTCATCATTCAAATTGTAAAACTTTGAATATGAAATTAACATGCTAATTATATTTAAATGAAGAAATAAAAGAAAAATATAGAGAGAAATATTATGAACTCAAAGGTTTGTTCATAGAATTAGGGATATCTCAATACATTACAATGCACCCCTATTTATAGCCAAATTTGGGGAGACAACCACAAATAAAATATTATTTTTTACACATAAGTCTTCATCGGTGTTCCAAGAAATTAATATTATATTACACATCACTTTTGAAAATATTCTTCTCCGAATTTGCTTCTTCACATAAAATGAAACATGTGGATAATTGAGTTGTCTAGTTGTGGTATTTTTTTCAGAATATTTGACCAAGTAATTTGAGAGATATGGTCAAAATACTAGAGCATGGTAAAACTGCCACTCCTTTGGTAACTTTAATTGTTGCTTAATTTGATCCCACTTGTGAGAGGATTTTTATCTCATGCTTGACAACAATATTGTAGATCTTATAATCAACTTTCTACAGGTCCAAGAATCATCTTAATCCCATTTGCAACGCCAAGATTATTCTTGTTTTATCGAACCTGTAAAAAATAGTAAAAACTTATAATTACACAACAACTTATATTTTATACAATTTATTATAAAACATATAATATTTAAACATTTAATAAAACAAAAACTATATATTTATATTATAAAACATTTAATTAATGTACAATTTTTATGTTTATCACTGTAAACTGTGCCAGAAGTGTGAAGTAAATCGTGGATCACGATCTGATACGATAGACTTCGGCGCACCATGTAATCTGACTACCTCTCGGACATATATCTCCGCCATCTGATCATGTCGATACGTCATTCTGTATGGAATAAAACAAGCTGATTTGGTCAGTCGATCAATAATGACCCAAATCGCATCACAGCCTCTAGATGATCGAGGTAACTTCGTCACGAAATCCATGGAAATGTGATCCCATTTCCATTCTGGAATGGCTAAACTCTGAAGTAAACCTCCGGGCTTCTTCTTCTCAGCTTTCACCTGTTGGCAGTTCAAGCACTTAGACACAAATTCTGCAATATCTGACTTCATCTGCTTCCACCAGAACTGTGTCTTCAAGTCATTGTACATCTTTCTGCCACCAGGATGAATGCTAAACCGACTACAATGTGCTTCTGATAGTGTAATGCCCGGTTACTCGTACAAATGATAATAATGCGTTTATGTCGTTTATTATGTAGTTATTTAGCTCATTAGATTTCACGTGATGATTGAGGTATCAATATTGAGATTGAACATGACTTTTATATTGCCCATGCTATATTGAGAATGAATATATGTCTAAATAGTTAGAGTAAGATGTGTAGGTGATGATAGTGCAATGGAAGTTGTGGGAAATGAGATGTAAATATGGTAGTTCGTACGGGTTTTAGTATAATGATTTGAATATTGGGTGATGATAGTGCAATGGAAGTTGTGGGAAATGAGATGTAAATATGGTAGTTCGTACGGGTTTTAGTATAATGATTTGAATATTGATCCAAATTGTGTGAGGCCTTAACCATTAGAAAGATAAGATATAATGCTACAACTTTCACGTTTTGGATTTTGTCCAAATCATTGTGGAAGACAAGCCAAAAGTGCCCCGAAGTGTGTCGTGTATACCGTCATTCCCTCACTGACACATGTTAGGCGAATGGGCATAACCTTTTACTCAGACCTCCAAATGACCTGAAACAAGTTGGAGATTCAAGCCAAGACATAGGGCTACAACTTCGTAGCATACCATTTTTTCAGATTATGAACGGAGGAGCCATTTCGGGAGCGATCTTTGAGGTGCCAGTGCACAGAGTGGCGCCCGAGCAATAATAAATTACCGCCCGAGCGCCACTAGTTCTGGAAATTTGGTCTCAGACAGAATGTTCCGCGCTCGAGAGGTAATTTATGACCGCTCGAGCGCCGCCCAGTATATAAGAAGATAAGTATCGAGTTTCTAAGCCATTTCTTTAGTTCTTCACCTCCTTTATCAGCAAAAGCTCGAAGTAAACCAAGAAACTCTTCCTCCAAAAGCTCTCTTCTTCCTTTCCTTCATCAATTTGAAGAGAGATCTTAGTTCTCCACCACAAGAACATCATAGAAGTGTAAGCTTTCTTCTCTTTTAGTTGTCCTATATGTAGAGGAGTGATTTTCACCTAGTCTAAACAATAGTAACTGAATTATTGATATATTTGACAGTATAGGAGCGAGATACATCGTCTCAAACACGTATTCGTACGATTGGACTGTAAGTTGGCATGTTCTTGAAGTAATACATGAGTAATATTATAATTTCAAATACTTCCCATTGATTATTGCTATATGTACATTGTTAGTATCTTATTGATGAAAACATAGCACCATATTCCATTGTTATGTATTAAATATGTAAGAAACTCATGAATATTGATGATGGGTGCTATGTTATGAACATGAACATGAACATGAAAGGAAAAAGACTGATTTTTACATGATATAGAGCTTGTTGACATCATGGGTGGTTTTAAGTCCACCAAAGCTATTGGCCAATATATGTTCATGGGGCGTGGGGTTGCCAAAGGTTGCTTCCTGACATCCAACACAGTAGTAGCTATATAATAAAGCAAGCACGGTAGTACAGGTCAACTAATGAGGCTCAAGTACAAAAATGAACATTGAATATATGCTACGGTATGACATGTTTTTAAGATTCATTGTTGTCACGACTTGATATGTATGTTCCTTCGATGCATATTGATACGTATAAGTGCCAACTTATTGAGTTTTATAAACTCACGTAGCTCATGTATTACAGGATCAGTTAGTGAAGAGACGTAGGATGCCGGTTCGCCAATGGATGCTAGTGACGTGCCCTACCTCGACAAGAATCGGGACTTGTTATTGTATAGCTTCCGCATATGTAATGTAGTAAATTTTATATGAGGGTTTGAAACAAGTTCCATGTTATGAATGATGATACAAAGTATGTTTTTATATGAGAATATCCTTGAGGTTGTTGCTTGAGTTGAGTTTTTGGCTTATACAAAATATAGGGACCTCATGCCAAAATTTTTATAAACCGTCAAAGTGATGCCTCTTGTTTGATTTGCTTCATACTATAGTTATATCATTCAAACCTTATTTTGATTATGGTAATCATGCTAAGTATAGAGTAAGGGTGTGACATTTCTATGGTATCAGAGCCCACGGTTCTTTGACAGGGAAGACACTGCACTTCATCCATACATGGGAAACTCGGCAAGTAAGTATCATAGTATTCCATAGTTTATGTTAAGTTATGTGTTTCTACGTGAAGAGACGTAGGATGCCGGTTCGCCAATGGATGCTAGTGACGTGCCCTACCTCGACAAGAATCGGGACTTGTTATTTTATAGCTTCCGCATATGTATTGTAGTAAATTTTATATGAGGGTTTGAAACAAGTTCCATGTTATGAATGATGATACAAAGTATGTTTTTATATGAGAATATCCTTGAGCTTGTTGCTTGAGTTGAGTTTTTGGCTTATACAAAATATAGGGACCTTATGCCAAAATTTTTATAAACCGTCAAAGTGATGCCTCTTGTTTGATTTGCTTCATACTATAGTTATATCATTCAAACCTTATTTTGATTATGGTAATCATGCTAAGTATAGAGTAAGGGTGTGACATTTCTATGGTATCAGAGCCACCACTGTTCTTTGACAGGGAAGACACTGCACTTCATCCATACATGGGGAACTCGGCAAGTAAGTATCATAGTATTCCATAGTTTATGTTAAGTTATGTGTTTCTACGTGACCTACATGTAGAATAAGATAAGCGACGATGCCACCGAAACGTAAAGTACATGAAGGAGAGTCATCTAAGGGCAAGGCCCTAGCAGTCGAAGGTAAGGGCAGTGCGCCACGACCGAGAGATGACTTCGCTCAATTACTCCAACAACAAGCAAAAGTTCATGGGGAACAAATACACCAGCTACTGGAGATGCAACAGATTGCTCATGAACAGGCACAAGCACAAGCCATAGTACACAGATATGGGCCTGTTCAGACAGACGTATATGATCTTTTTCGACGTTTGAATCCCCCTGAATTCTTGGGAAGTACCGATCCGGCAGTATCAGAAGAATGGATTAAGTCGTTGGAGTCAATCTTCTCCTACCTTCATATGGAAGATGTTGACAAAGTAACTTGTGCCGTCTTTTTATTAACAAAACATGCAAGAATATGGTGGGAGAGTGCAAGGGTCGCATTACCGGTTGGACCATTGACATGGGAAACTTTCAAAATCGTGTTTTACAACAAGTATTTCAGTAAAGACGTACGAGCTAAGTAAGCCAGCGATTTCCTTAACCTGAAGCAAGGAACTATGTCAATGACAGAATACATACAACAATTTGAGGCTGGAGTCCAATATGTACCGTATATTGCACAAGAAGACACAAGTAAGGACGAACACTTCATGCGGGGACTTCGCTCTTAAATTAAAAGAGATGTAAGGATGTCGAAAGTTGCTACATACGGGGAGATAGTAGAAAGAGCACTTATGCCAGAACAAGATGAACATGACATTGACATAGACAGGCAACAACGAAGGCAGCAGTACTTTCAGAAAAGTCAAGGAACTGGACAAAGCAAAAAGACTGATAGCAGGGCTACTCGACCAGAGGAACCCCGTGGCAAAGGTTCCCTTCCACGTAAAGAACAGGACAGACCACCTTGTCCTAAATGTGGCAAACTCCATGGTGGGGAATGTATGCAGGGTTCCAATGTCTGTTATCGTTGCAAAAAGCCAGGGAATCTTGCCAAAAATTGTCCAGGGAGTTATGAGAAAGTACAAGGACACCTTTTTCTCCATGACTAAAGAGGAAGAAATGTGAATTTTGGTTGAACAAGTATCATTCTTGGGTCATATCATTTCAAAAGAAGCCATATCAATGGATCCAAGTAAGATTGAAGCTGTTAATAACTGGCTAAGACCTACCACTGTTACGGAGGTACGTAGTTTTCTTGGGCTAGCTGGTTATTACCGTCGGTTTATAGCGGGATTTTCTAAGATAGCATTGCCTTTGACTGCTTTAACTCGAAAGAATGTGAAATTTGTATGGGACGAAGCATGTGATCGCAGTTTCCAAGAGTTAAAGGCAAAATTAACTTTAGCACCGGTCCTTGCTATTCCAGAAGGATCAAGAGATTTTGTAGTGTACAGTGATGCTTCGAAACAAGGTTTAGGAGCATTCTTGATGCAACACGGGAAGGTGATTGATTATGTCTCTAGGCAATTGAATAATATGAAAAGAACTATCCAACACATGATTTAGAACTGGCAGCAATGGTATTTGCGTTAAAAATTTGGCGCCATTACCTGTATGGTGAACGGTGTGAAATTTACACGGACCACAAGAGTCTGAAATATTTATTCACGCAAAAGGAACTGAATATGAGACAACGACGTTGGTTGGAATTGGTGAAGGTTTATGATTGTGTTATTAACTATAATCCAGGTAAAGCCAATGTTGTCTCAGATGCGTTAAGTCGAAAGTCCAGTTCTATTGCTGCAATGCAAGTACAAGAACAAATTTTATGGGATTTGCAGAATTTGAAGATTGATGTTATGCCAAAGGGCACTGCAATCCAATTATCATCTCTCATGGTTCGACCAACACTTGCAGATAGAATCAAGGCCGAACAAAGTATAGACAGTGAATTACAACAATTGAGGCAGCGAGATGAAGCAAAAGGACATTCGAACTTTGAATTGAATGAGAAAGGAATTTGGACATATCGAGGGAGATTGTGTGTGCCAAAACAAGGAACTATCAGGAACGACATTCTTATTGATGCTCATGCTACTCTCTATTCGATCCATCCAGGAGGCACTAAAATGTACAAGGATTTGAAACCATTATTTTGGTGGCCATGTATGAAAAGGGACATTGCTCAATTTGTTGCACAATGTCTAACTTGTCAACAGGTCAAAACTGAACATCAAAGACCAGCAGGACTCTTGAAACCACTACCCATTCCTGAATGGAAATGGGAACACATCACGATGGATTTCATTCTTGGTTTGCCAAGAACTCAAAGAGGTGGGTTCAATGCTATATGGGTTATTGTGGATCGACTTACAAAATCAGCTCACTTTCTTCCGGTGAAGACCACATACACGATGAATCAATATGCTGAAGAATACATCAAAGAGATAGTGAGGCTTCATGGCATCCCAGTGTCCATTGTATCAGATAGAGATCCCAAATTTACATCTGCATTTGGGAAAAGCTTGCATCATGCTATGGGAACTCGATTGTCATTCAGCACAGCGTTCCACCCTCAAACTGATGGACAATCAGAACGAGTGAATCAGATCTTAGAAGATATGTTGAGGGCATGTACTATTGACTTCCCAGGTAGTTGAGACAGTAAACTACCGTTGGCTGAGTTTACATATAACAATAGCTATCAGTCAAGCATTGGAATGGCACCATATACTGCATTATATGGTAGAAAATGTCGATCTCCAGTACATTGGGATGAAATAGGAGAAAGGAAATTATTAGGCCCTGAATTGGTACAACAGACAGCTGAATTGGTAACCAAGATCAGAGAAAGAATGCACACTGCCCAGAGTCGACAGAAAAGCTATACTGATGTGCGACGTCGTCGATTGGAATTTTAGGTTGGTGACCATGTATTTGTAAAGATATCACCATTGAACGGCATTTTGCGTTTTGGTAAGAAGGGAAAATTGAGTCCAAGATATATCGGTCCATATGAAATCTTGGAAAGAATAGGAGACAGAGCCTACCGAGTTGCTTTACCTCCGAACTTGTCAAATGTTCACAATGTTTTTCACGTTTCCTTGCTACGAAAGCATTTGGCCAATCCTTCTCACGTTCTTCATTATGAACCATTGGAGCTTGCATCGAATCTCTCATATGAAGAACGGCCGGTCCAAATCCTTGATAGGAAATCAAAAGTGTTACGAGGCAAGGAAATACCCTTGGTGAAATTATTATGGCGCAATCATGCGATTGAAGAAGCAATTTGGGAGCGAGAAGACGAGATCCAACAGAGATATCCTGAACTATATGGTACGTCAAATTTCGAGGACGAAATTCTTTGAAGGAGGGGAGAATTGTAATGCCCGGTTACTCGTACAAATGATATTAATGCGTTTATGTCGTTTATTATGTAGTTATTTAGCTCATTAGATTTCACGTGATGATTGAGGTATCAATATTGAGATTGAACATGAATTTTATATTGCCCATGGTATATTGAGAATGAATATATGTAATGCCCGAGATTTTATGTCGTGTTAAATTACGATTATTGATTTTAATCGAGACGATTATGAAAGGGCTAACCAAGACACGAAATGAGATCGCGTGCGAAAATTTATGTGCGAGGACAGTAGCATCGGCGCACATGCGCGACGGGATGCGCGCACATGCGCGAGAAGCCCAGAAGATTTGGCGCACATGCGCGTCTTAGACTCGCGCACATGCGCGAGACAACCCGAGAGTTGTGAAGAATTCCTCGCGCATATGCACGGAAGAGATGCGCGATGCGCGAGCTGCCGTGTAGACACGCGCCGAGAATTAAGCCTCGCGCATATGCGCGAGGAAGGTGCGTGCATATGCGCGAGAGGCTTTGGACGAATTTTGAGATTGACACGTAGCAAGTTGCATGCAATATATATACATATAAGAAACGTATTCCCTCAGAATTCAGAAGAAAGAAAACGAGGCCGAGGAAGGAAATTAGTTTTGAGTTTAGAATTTGATTTTACGATCAATCCGTCCGTTAGATTGTAAATCCGACTTCGACACTGTGTTCCTATCAACGCAGGCTACTACGGGATGTAAGTTTTATTACGTTTTGACATGTTTTGGAATTATGATGTTGTTAGAATTGAATACACGTCAAATATGATGTTCTTGACATGTTAGACAACGTAGAATCAAAGTCAGATTAAGAAACAGACTGAATATGGAATTGTTATGAATTTCAGAAGGAAATTGACTAGAATAGATATCAGATTTGTATGGTGGTTGATTGTAAACGTTTGGAATTGATATATACTGATATAGTATTATCAGTATCGCAAGATTGTACTGTTGTACTGTCAGAATTTGATAAAACAGAGAAGTTGTGATTTGATTAGAATATTGATACAGAATATTGATATTGTCATTGCCAGATTGAACAGTGACAGACTTTGAATCAAGACTTTGATTGTATCAGATCGACAGCAAGAAAGGTATAAATAAATGTTGATTCGGGATTGCACAACTCGAGTTAGGTTTGACTTGAGTTTCCCTAAATCACATACTTTATTTTATTGCATGAATATTTGCAGATTATCAGATTGATATGTTAATCTATTGACTTAGAACAGAGTCAGAGTCTGAGTCTAGGGCAGAACAGCCTAGCTAGGGCAGAACCGCCGAGTCTTTCTCAGAACCGATAAGACTCTAGACTTACGGTGTATCGAAGAGCCTTAGATGTAGATCGACGTCTATCTCAGACACTCGATACAGCATACCAAAGTCTAAATTAGATTGGGATCCCTAGATTTGAGATAAGATAAGATTAGATCACGAGTCATTGATTCATGTAGTCAGATTAGATACATGTTTTGATGTTTGTTATGCTTTTATATATGTTTTATATGAATGCATTTAATACATTGTTTATACTGAGATATTTATATCTCACCGGAGTTATTCGGCTGTTGTCTTGTTTGTATGTGTGCATGACAACAGATGAGACAGGTACAGGGTCACAGAGGTGAAGACAGATCGAGATTAGAGTGGTGATTCCGGACTTGGACTAGAGATAGGGTTTAATCACTTGATAGTTAGGCGTTGAACATTAGATGTAAATTATTGTATGATGTTTTAGATTTATACTTTTATACTGATATGTATAGGAGTTGATTCCATTACCTTCCGCATTTTAAAAAAAAATTTAGACCCTGATTATTATAATTGATTTAGTCCCAATGACGATTAAGAACATGATTAGCGTCCGGGTCCCCACAATATATGTCTAAATAGTTAGAGTAAGATGTGTAGGTGATGATAGTGCAATGGAAGTTGTGGGAAATGAGATGTAAATATGGTAGTTCGTACGGGTTTTAGTATAATGATTTGAATATTGATCCAAATTGTGTGAGGCCTTAACCATTAGAAAGCTAAGATATAATGCTACAACTTTCACGTTTTGGGTCTTGTCCAAATCATTGTGGAAGACAAGCCAAAAGTGCCCCGAAGTGTGTCGTGTATACCGTCATTCCCTCATTGACACATGTTAGGCGAATGGGCATAACTTTTTACTCAGACCTCCAAATGACCTGAAACCAGTTGGAGATTCAAGCCAAGACATAGGGCTACAACTTCGTAGTTTACTATTTTTCAGATTATGAACGGAAGTGCCATTTCGGGAGCGATCTTTGAGTTGCCAGTGCACAGAGTGGCGCCCAAGCGGTAATAAATTACCGCCCGAGCGCCACTAGTTCTGGAAATTTGGTCTCGGACAGAATGTTCCGCGCTCGAGCGGTAATTTATGACCGCTCGAGCGCCGCCCAGTATATAAGAAGATAAGTATCGAGTTTCTAAGCCATTTCTTTAGTTCTTCACCTCCTTTATCAGCAAAAGCTCGAAGTAAACCAAGAAACTCTTCCTCCAAAAGCTCTCTTCTTCCTTTCCTTTATCAATTTGAAGATAGATCTTAGTTCTCCACCACAAGAACATCATAGAAGTGTAAGCTTTCTTCTCTTTTAGTTGTCCTATATGTAGAGGAGTGATTTTCACCTAGTCTAAACAATAGTAACTGAATTATTGATATATTTGACAGTATAGGAGCGAGATACATCGTCTCAAACACGTATTCGTACGATTGGACTGCAAGTTGGCATGTTCTTGAAGTAATACATGATTAATATTATGATTTCAAATACTTCCCATTGATTATTGCTATATGTACATTGTTAGTATCTTATTGATGAAAACATAGCACCATATTCCATTGTTATGTATTAAATATGTAAGAAACTCATGAATATTGATGATGGGTGCTATTTTATGAACATGAACATGAACATGAAAGGAAAAGGACTGATTTTCGCATGATATAGAGCTTGTTGACATCATGGGTGGTTTTAAGTCCACCAAAGCTATTGGCCAATATATGTTCATGGGGCGTGGGGTTGCCAAAAGTTGCTCCCTGACGTCCAACACAGTAGTAGCTATATAATAAAGCAAGCACGGTAGTACAGGTCAACTAATGAGGCTCAAGTACAAAAATGAACATTGAATATATGCTACGGTATGACATGTTTTTAAGATTCATTGTTGTCACGACTTGATATGTATGTTCCTTCGATGCATATTGATACGTATAAGTGCCAACTTATTGAGTTTTATAAACTCACGTAGCTCATGTATTACAGGATCAGGTAGTGAAGAGACGTAGGATGCCGGTTCGCCAATGGATGCTAGTGACGTGCCCTACCTCGACAAGAATCGGGACTTCTTATTGTATAGCTTCCGCATATGTATTGTAGTAAATTTTATATGAGGGTTTGAAACAAGTTCCATGTTATGAATGATGATACAAAGTATGTTTTTATATGAGAATATCCTTGAGGTTGTTGCTTGAGTTGAGTTTTTGGCTTATACAAAATATAGGGACCTCATGCCAAAATTTTTATAAACCGTCAAAGTGATGCCTCTTGTTTGATTTGCTTCATACTATAGTTATATCATTCAAACCTTATTTTGATTATGGTAATCATGCTAAGTATAGAGTAAGGGTGTGACAGATAGAATCTGATGTTTCAAGTCTGAAACATCTGGCACAACAAGACGGTTATTTACATACAGCACATGATCACGTACCTGATATTCTGACAAATGCCCTGATCTGACCATCTGAATCGATCTATGCACATTCTGATTCATTCTTTGTTCTTCTTTGATCCTCATAATTAAATCAGGCTCAACTCGGATTGTAGCAAGTTGTAGGGGCCTATTCTTTGTATCAAATTCTAATCCAGACAAACAGCAATTCTCAACTAACTTTGTAACACCTATCGTCGATAAGGATAGGGAAAAAACCTTTCGACTCAAGGCGTCTGCTGCTGCATTTGACTTCCCTGGATAGTATTTGATTTCACAATCAAAGTCTTTCAATAGATCAAGCCATCTACGCTGCCGCATATTCAGTTCTGCTTGAGAAAATAGATACTTCAGGCTTTTGTGATCGGAGTAAATCTCAAATTTCTCGCCGTAGAGATAATGACGCCAGATCTTTAATGCAAATACGATAGCCGCCAACTCAAGATCATGAATGGGGTATCGAACCTCATGTGGCTTCAGTTGTCTTGAGGCGTATGCGACCACATGACCTCGCTGCATAAGAACACATCCCAACCCTCGGTGAGAGGCATCACAATATACAACGAAATCACCCATACCTGAAGGTATCGTAAGTACTGGAGCACTGGTCAGCTTCTTCTTCAATTCCACAAAGCTAGACTCACAATCCTCAGACCATACAATGGCACATTCTTTTGTGTCAACTGGGTAATTGGTTTTGCAATACTGGAGAAATCTTTAATAAATCGTCTATAGTATCCTGCTAGGCCCATGAAACTGCGTATCTCTGGGACAGAAGTCGGTCTCGGCCAATTGATCACAGCTTCCACTTTACTCGGATCTACAGCAATACCATCTCCGGATATAATATGTCCCAAAAAGACAACTCGAATCAACCAAAACTCACATTTTGACAATTTAGCATACAGTCTTTCATTCCTTAAGTTCTGTAATACAATTCTTAAATGCTCTGCTTGCTCATTCTTGTTCTTAAAATACACCAGAATAGTCTTCGATAAAGACAATTACAAAATCATCCAAATACCTCTGAAAGATTCGGTTCATCAAGCTCATAAACACCGCTGGAGCATTTTTTAAACCAAAAGGCATGACAATAAATTCGTAATGTCCATACCTGGTTCGAAATGCTGTTTTCGGTATGTCTACATCTCGAACTCTGAGTTGATGATAACCAGATCGCAAATCGATATTGGAATAAACAGATGATCCCTGTAATTGATCAAATAAATCATCGATGCGCGGCAATGGATATTTATTCTTCACTGTCGCTTTGTTCAATTGCCGATATTCTATACACAATCGCATCGATCCATCTTTCTTTCGCACAAAGAGCACTGGTGCGCCCCAAGGAGATACACTAGGTCGGATATATCCCTTGGCTAGGAGATCTTCTAACTGTGCTTTCAGTTCTTTCAGTTCAACAGGCGCCATCCTATACGGAGCTCGATATATAGGAACAGTACCTGGCATAAGATCTATGCTAAAATCTACCTCTCGAGCTGGAGGTAACCCTGGGATTTCATCTGGGAACACATCTGCAAACTCCCGTACTACTGGCAAGTCTGCCAATGCCAGGCTCGATTTCTGTACATCTACAGCATACACAAGGAACCCATCTGCTCCTTTCTGCAACAACCTATTCATAGTCAAAACCGAAATTAAGGGAATCCGAGATCTGGAACCCTTACCGTAGAATTTCCACTCTTCTGCCATTTCTGGTCTGAATCTGACAATCTTGTGGAAACAGTCCACGGTGGCTCTGTACTTAGTTAACATGTCAATCCCCACAATGCAATCAAAATCGGCTAACCCAAGTACTATGCAATCTAGATCAATTTCATGACCCTCAAACTGTAAAATGCAATGTCTAACCGTAGTCACAGATATCAAACCACTTCCCAATTGAGAAGTAATGGACACTACATCCAATAAAGACTCAACAGGCAAGGAATGCAATAACGCGAATCGTTCTGAGATGAATGTATGCGATGCACCTGTATCTATCAATATATAAGCAGGATAACCGCAAAGAGAACACTTACCTGCGATGACGTCGTCTGGTGCATCTTGGGCTTGTTCTTCCGTCAATGCAAACACCTGAGCCTGTTGTCGAGGAGGTTGGCTCACAGTCTGGCTACCTCTAGCTCTGGGCTGCGTCTGTGCCGGTGGTGGCTGGAAGGAATGGACCGATGATGCTTGCCTTTCAAGCTGAGGTACTGAACCAGATGCTCTTCCACTTTGAATTTGCTGTACACCTTTCTGTGGACAGACTTTGGCAAAGTGACCTGGTTGCCTACAAATATTACATCGGCCCGTAACTCCCTGGCACTATTCAGTCACATGTCTACCTCCACAAGAATTACAGTAGACACCTGTATACCTTGTACTCTGATCAAAACCAATTTGTCTTGATCCACTAGAGCTCGACGAACTGCTCCCTGCTCTTTTAAACTGCTTCCATTTCGCTTTCAACTGATATTTTCGCCCGCTGCTACTACCTCCGCTATCGAATCTAAGAGGAGGTTGCACTGGAGGTAGTGGCGGTCTCGGACTTGGGGCAACATATGGAACACTCCGTTGTCTAAGCAGTCCTGCTTCTGCTCCTTTGGCACGGTTCAATGCATCAGCGAAATTGTTGGGTCTCCCAGTATTTACCAATGTAAAAATATCAGGATTTAAGCCGTTTATAAACTGATCTGCTACGGCCTCATCACTACTTGAAACATGAGGTGCAAAGCGAAGCAAGGAAGAAAATTTAGCGACATATTCCTCAATGTTCAATTGCCCTTGCCTCAAGTTTGCAAACTCAGCGCCTTTATCTTTACGGTAGGATACATGAAAGAATCGCTGATAAAACTCTATCTTGAACACTTTCCATGTAATCTCCGTGCCACGCTGCTCTAATGCTCTTTTGATATTCAACCACCAATTCTTAGCCACGTCTTGCAGTTGATGGCCAATGAGTCTCACCCGTTTTTCATCACTGTATTCTAGAGACTCGAATAACATCTCGATATCCTCCAACCAGCTTTCACACTCAATTGCATTTTCTGTACCCCTTAAGGTAGGTGGTCTTAAAGACTGGAATCGTTTTAACAGAGTCTCCATAGGTGTAGCAGTAACATCCATCGGATCCCCGGATGTGCTACCCTGTTCTGGTGCTGTGGGTCGCAAAGGCACAAGCTGCTCTTCTAGGAGGCATGTATCTGGTATTCAAACAAATTAGTGTACAGGCTATACAAACTGTCTCAGCCCTCCTCTGATAATTTACCTCTGATCCAGAATCGGTTCTGATTCAGTCATTACATGCTGTAATCACATCAGATAACACACAACATGTAATAAGAAAAACAATAAATCATGCTAGCACATCATAAAGCAAGGAAGATGACTCGATCTTCCCCGCTCATTCTATCTTATCTCAATCTAAAGGATCTATGGCTCTGATACCACCTGTTGTGGGGACCCGAGCTCTAACTCATTTCTTTGGGATTAAATGGATCCTTATTATAAAAAGTGGGTCAAATTTTTGCTTTTAACATTACATCAAATGTTAATAAAACTAAGCACAATATATACTTCTACTTTATTTCATCAAATGTAAATACAAGTCTTGTATTTATACATTCATACAAACTAGTGTTTAAAACAAACTACTATCTACAAGTAGTACAAAGCTAGTAGCAACCACTAGTCCTCTGCTGCGCCCGAAGTCACCACGCTATCACGATCTATCTCTGTCTCGACCCAGATCCTGCCCCACCTGTTGTTATGCACACATACAGACATAACAACAGCCGGAAACTCCGGTGAGAACAAATCCAAGTATAAAGATGTGTACATGCATATAATCAATCTAAAACATGAAACATGCTATTATGAATGACATCCATATAAACATGCAATGTGAATCAAACCATGTCTGGACTCGACTCGACTATAACTCTAGGGATCCCGGTGTGAATAAGACGATCTATCACCTACCCTCCTAATGGGGGTGACTGTACGTCTTATTCCTAGATTTTGGCCTGATCTGTATCCACATCTACAATAGGAGACTGATCTTCCCCTAAGCTGTGATATCACCGAACGTCTAGAAGTTTGACTGTTCTGTCAAGACTCCCTATCTTAAATGCAATGAATAATAATCTGTAAACAAAGCATAATCATCTCAAAAGATTTGAATAAAAGTCTATAAACAAATCACAATTATATTACAAGATAAACAATAAATCTAATATGTGATTTTGGTTGGGAAACTCAAATGGGATCTCATTTGAGTTGTATCTCCCCAAACAACACATGCATTATACCTTTCGTTGCTAAACCTTTATCAATGTCGAGGTCTCGATGTCGAAGTGAGGTATAATGAATCTAAAATGGCAATGTTCAATACACATTCTATTAATTTCTAACTCAATTCAATCCATTTAAAAATCATTAGTACATCAAACACAATGTGACGGCATAACGGTATAGTTTCTTAATACCGATCAATCCAATTCTCAACATATATCAATATCTACTTTCCACAATCCATAATCAACCTCATAGAACATCATACTCTCAAAAATCTGCATAACTCAACACTAAACATGCTGAAAAATCATAACAATTGAGTTCGATATCATTTCTTCGTTCCGGTTTCAAATCTACAATCACCAACTTAACAAGAACACATAATCTAGTGTAATCCATAATTTTCCCAATCACCCTATCTCAAATCATGCAGGAAATGAATCATACTTACATCCCCTGGTAGCCCTTGACGAGAGGAACTCAAATCTTAACTCGGAATGAAAATCGGATGGCTAGATATTGTACAATCACAATTCAAAAGCATGAGAATTGAGGCTTGAAAGAAAATGCTCTCGTTGCTGATCTGCTGAAGGAGAAATGGCTGAATCATGCATCAAATATATATATATATATATGCCATGTGTCACAACAAGGAACAAAGGTGGATTTCTCGCATGCAGCACCGCGGGTGCAGTCACTCTTGCACAGCGGGTGCGCTCATGTTTCGGCATGGCTTTTATTTTTCAAAAATGACGACCGCGGGTGCGGTCTTGTTCTTACCGCGGGTTCGGTCACACCACCGCGGGTGCAGTCTTCTCGCACCGCGGGTGCGGTCTTGCTTCGAATAAAATTTGCCAACTTTCTGTCCATGCACCGCGGGTGTGGTCTGCTTGGCACCGCGGGTGCGGTGTGGCTTCGGCCTTTCTTGTAAAAATTCCTAATTGTATGACCGCGGGTGCACTCCTGTTCTGGGCGCAGGTGCGGTCTTGTAAAACCCTAATTTCTCATGTATTTTCTCCTCTCCTTACACGTCATGCATTCTCATATTTTCCCGAGTATTTCGTCAATGAAGACTAATAAATCTCGGGCCTTACAATTTGGGTGAGGATTATTTTATTTTTACTAACCTTTTCTTGCAGGTACAAGTTTGAAATTAAATGGAGAGGGAGGTAGGAGATAGTTCTAATCCGGGGTTATCTAAGGTATGAGGCTTTAAGTGGACACTTTTCTAGGATGATAAAGATTGAGATGGAGTCATTACATGAACGTTTGGATAGGATTGAAGTGAGTCCTAGTGGGGGTAAATCTAAGGTTAGAGACTTGGGTAGAGGTGAAGATGAGGAATATGATTTGGGGGGAGAAGAGGAGAGTCAAAATGAAAATTGGGGTAGGAATGGAAGAGGTAGAGGAGTTGGTAGAGGAAGAGGAGAAGCTATGAGGGGTAGAATTAATGATGGGCATAGAGAAGATGGTAACATGGGTAGCATCAAGATGAAAATTCCTTCCTTCCATGGCAAATCTGACCCGAAGGCGTACTTAGAATGGGAAAAGAGGGTAGATTTTGTTTTTTGAGTGTCACCACTACTCCGAACAAAAGAAGGTGAGGTTGGCGGTGGTGGAATTCTTAGACTATGCTCTCATTTGGTGGGATCAATAATGACCACTAGAAGGAGGTATGATGACAGACCCATTGATTCTTGGGATGAGATGAAGAGGGTAATGAGAAAGAGGTTTGTGCCCAATCACTATTATAGGGAGATGTTTAAGAGGCTACAAACTTTGAGGCAAGGGTCAAAGAGTGTTGAGGACTAGTATAAGGAGATGGAGGTAGTCATGATTAGGGCCAATATTGAGGAGGATAGTGAGGCAACCATGGCTCGTTTTCTTTGTGGCTTGAACAGGGAGATTCAAGATCAAGTGGAGCTTAGGCACGACTTGGACCTTGACGAGATGGTGCAAATGGACATAAAGGTGGAACAACAACTCAAAAGGCGTGGAGTTGGCCGCACCAACCAAACTGGAGGTACGTCTTCTTCTTGGCAACCAAATGTGGCAAAGCGTGATGATAGCAAAGTGGTGACCAAGCCTAAGATTGAGACAAAGCAAGAGGCACCTAGACACGGAGTGCAAGGTAAAACTGAAATTAATTCTACTCGTTCTAAAGATACTAAATGTTTTAGATGTCAAGGGTTGGGTCATATTGCTAGTGAGTGTCCTAATAAGAGGGTAATGTTTTTGAATGAGTATGAGTCTCAAAGTGAGGGAGATGGCGAGGGTAGTGATGATGATATGCCTGCGTTGGAGGATCCCGATGAGGGATATGGAGCGGTTATAGGAGAAGCGCTAGTGACTAGGCGAATCATGAGTGCCCAAGTCAAGGATGAGGAGGCTAGCCTGTTGCGACTTTGATTGTTGCACTCCCAAGAGCAGGTTGTCCACAAGTAATATAATTCGGTGAGTCCGAATATCGTATCCAAAGGGAAGCTAAGGTAATTACAAGTCCACTACAATGTCTTTTTGTTTTGTTTTTGTTTTTGTTTCTTTTTAATTTTAATTGTTTGAATATTTAATGGGTAAATTTTAATTGTTCAAATTTTAATTTAAGTAGTTGAGATTAAAGGATCCACTCCTGTTGTGGGGACCCGGGCTCTAATTCTTTTTCTTGGGATTAAATGGATCGTTATTCTAAAATGTGGGTCAATTTTTTTGCTTTTTACATTAAATCAAATGTAACTAAACAAGCATATGTTCTTTATTTATTTTACAGCATACAACAAAAGATACATGTCTTATTCTATATACAACTAGTGTTCACTACCATGTATAAACAAAAGATAGTTCAAAGCTAATAAAAAGACCACTAGTACTCTGCTGCGCCCGTGATCTCCACGCTAACACGATCATCTCTGTCTCGACCCAGATCCTGCCCCACCTGTTGTTATGCACACATACAGACATAACAACAGCCGGAAAACCGGTGAGAACAAATCCCAGTATAAACATGTATACATGCATTAAAATAATCTAAAACATGAAACATGCTGATATGAATGTCATTCATATAAAATCATGCAATGCGAATCTAATCATGTCTAGACTCGACTCGACTAGAACTCTAGGGATCCCGGTGTGAATAAGACGATCTATCACCTACCCTCCCAATCGGGGTGACGGTACGTCTTATTCCTAGACTTCGGCCTGATCTGTATCCGCATCTACAATAGGGGCGGTGATCTTCCCCTAAGCTGTGATATCGCCGAACGTCTAGAAGTTTGGCTGATCTCCAAACTTTCCTATCTTAAATGCAATGCAACATGATCTGTAAACAAAGCATAATCATCTTAACATGATTTGCATACAAGATCTATAAACAAATCTAATCATGTCAAGATATATCATAATCATATCAAAATAAAACAATAAACAAGTATGTGATTTTGGTTGGGAAACTCAAATGTGATCTCATTTGAGTCGTGATTCCCCAAACAAAACATGTACTATACCTGTCGTCGCACAATCGCTGTTACGATCACCAAAACGAATCTGAAATGGAAATGTTGATACACAATCTATCAATTGCTAATCTAAATCAACACATATCTAATTCTATACGTGATCTCGGTACAATTTGACGGCATAACGACGTCATTTCTTGATACCGGTCAATCCAAATCTCAACAGATATCAACACTATATCATCCTCAACTCATAATCAAATCATATGCACAAAACCATACTCCAAATCGGTATGTCTTACTTCTAAACATGCTGAAATTCATAAGAAATGCATACGATATCAGTTCTTCGTTCCAGTTTCGATTATAAACTCATAATCCTCACTAGAACAACTAAATACACTCATAATAGCATTTCTCTTACATGAAATTCTTGAAACATGTTAGAACTGAATAAAACATACATCACCTCGTAGTCCTTGAAGAGACGAACAAGAATTTCAACTCGGAATAAAAATCGGATGGCTAAATCATTCAAAAGGTTCAATTCAAGAATGGAAGAAGCTTGCCCTTTTCTTGGAGCTTTTCTCGGTTATCAGCTAAGTGAGGAGAGGAAGAAGACACCTCTATATATATCTTGCATGCTATCTAACACACGGCTCATTCTTCAAATGGCATGCATGACCGCGGGTGCGGTGGGTCAAGGAGCGCGGGTGCGCTGTGCCCACGGCATGCCTAACATTTTTCCCAAGTCATCGACCGCGGGTGCGGCTCTTGCATGACCGCGGGTGCGGTCTCAGCATCGCAGGTACGGTCCCTGCAGCACCGTGGGTGCGGTGTCTCCACGGAAAAATTGTTCAAATTATTGTCCATGCACCGCGGGTGCGGTGCTTCCTATACCGCGGGTGCGGTGTTGCTTCGGCAGCACATTCCAAAATTCCACAATTTATGACCGCGGGTGCACTCTTGTTCTAAGCGCAGGTGCGGTCTAGCACACATGAAATATTTTGTACTTTCATCTTATGATATGCTTTCTCATATCCTTAAATATCCTATTAATGACGATTAGTGTATCTCGAGCCTTACACTTGGTATGTTAATAAAGTTAACATTAACGAACAATATTGAAATCCATTTAATAAAATGGTTCCAATATATTAAATAATCATATTTATATTATGTTATAAATTATTATCTCATAAATATATAATATACACCAAAACTTATAAATGTGATCAAGTATTTATTGTGCTATATATATATATTTGTAAACACTAAATCAAGGTTCCCACTTTAAATGGTTGGTAAAATCAAACTAACATTTAAATGGTACCAAGAAAATATTATTATGATATATTTATATATAATAAATCAAGGCATCCACTTTAAATGGTTGGTAATACCAAACTAACATTTAAATGGTTCCAAGAATTTAGTGTAACATATAGCAACAATAAATCAAAACTCTCACTTATAAGTAGGATAAAAATACTTAAAGAAATAAATATAACATAAACAATAAATAATGATTAAATAATATAAAACATAGATTCTTACCTTTTAATAACCTTATTATCATGCCAAGAGCTTCACCTTATCATCTCAACTTTAGGAAGTTAGCTATTCATCATTCAAAGTGTAAAACTTTGAATATGAAATTAACATGCTAATTATATTTAAATGAAGAAATAAAAGAAAAATATAGAGAGAAATATTATGAACTCAAAGGTTTGTTCATAGAATGAGGGATATCCCAATACATTACAATGCACCCCTATTTATAGCCAAATTTGGGGAGACAACCACAAATAAAAATTATTTTTTACACATAAGTCTTTATTGGTGTTCCAAGAAATTAATATTATATTACACATCACTTTTGAAGATCTTCTTCTCCGAATTTGCTTCTTCACATAAAATGAAACATGTGGATAATTGAGTTGTCTAGTTGTAATATTTTTTTCAGAATATTTGACCAAGTAATTTGAGAGATATGGTCAAAATACTAGAGCATGGTAAAACTGCCACTCCTTTGGTAACTTTAATTGTTTCTTAATTTGATCCCACTTGTGAGAGGATTTTTTTCTCATGCTTGTCAACAATATTGTAGATATTATAATCAACTTTCTACAGGTCCAAGAATCATCTTAATCTCATTTGCAACGCCAAGGTTATTCTTGTTTTATCGAACCTGTAAAAAATAGTAAAAACTTATAATTACACACAACTTATATTTTATATAAAACATGTAATATTTAAACATTTAATAAAACAAAAACTATATATTTATATTATAAAACATTTAATTAATGTACAATTTTTTATCTTTATCACACTCCCCAACCAGCTTATAGCCTGTCCCTAGCAATTTAAGCGTTAATAGCAATACAAAACATATTGATTAATTTAAATAGAAATGTAATAAGAACTATCTAAGTGTTTAAATTAAATTTGAAAACTGTCAAAGTTATATCAAGATCATCATAATTATAATTTATTAAATAATTTGAGATGATTAATTCAAAGCTTATTTCAGGTAGTTAAATGTATACTGGCCTTTAGAAATTCCTAGTAAGAGTCTCAACTCCAAATCCTCACAGGTTAATAAATGTTTCAATTTATGGCAACGATTTCTCTCATGGAGTTGGAATACAGATAAATGCTCAGAAAAATGGTTTACAGAATGCAGACAGACAAACGAGCCAAACTAATCAAAAGATAGGAAATCCATTCATTTAAAATCCAGTTGTTCTTATTATATATATTTTTTTTCCTGATTTTTTTTTTTTTACATCATGGAATCAAACTAAGTTTATGCTTCTTGACCACATATTTATTTAATTTGTACAATGTATTTCGCTCTCTCTTTCTTTTTTTTTATTTGTATTTTTATAAGAGAAAAATGGGTCGCAGCATATAACTTAAATTACATAAATCTTCAATGTAATGCCCTAGATTTTATATCATGTTAAGTGGAGATTATTGAGTATAAACTAATGTGATTATAGCCGGGCCATTACGAGATCGAATTAAGCCAAACTTATGAATTACATAATGTGGGGACAGAACTAGTGGCGCCCGAGCGGTAGAAAACAACCGCCCGAGCGCCAATGTTTCGGTAATTCACGTTACGGGCAGAAGGTTCGGCGCCCGGGCGGTAGATTTTGACCGCCCGAGCGCCAAGGGTGCCTTCAGAAATTGTTGGAAAGAAACTGCCGCGCTCGAGCGGTAGTTTTGCACCGCTCGAGCGCCGACCAAAATGCAAGAAAATATGCCACGTTCCATTAACATGCAAGGTGGATATATATACATACAAACGTGATATCCTTCAGAAATAAGGAGGAGACTTCCGAGAATAGACTAGAATCCTTACGCCTTTATATTTCAATCCGTCCGTTAGATTTTAAATCCGACTTCGGTACCGTGTTCCTATCAACGTAAGCTTCGACTGGACGTAAGTTTTATTACGTTTTGACATGTTTTGGAATTATGATGTTGTTAGAATTGAATACACGTCATATATGTTGTTCTTGACATGTTAGACAGCGTAGAATCGAAGTCAGATTAGGAAACGGACTGAATATGGAATTGTTATGAATTTCAGAATGACATTGACTAGAATTGATATCAGATTTGTACGGTGGTTGATTGTAAATGATTGGAATTGATATAGACTGATATAGTATTATCAGTATCGCAGGATTGTACTGTTGCACTGTCAGAATTTGATAAAACAGAGATGTTGTGATTTGATTAGATTATTGATACAGAATATATTGATATTGTCATTGCCAGATTGAACAGTGACAGACTTTGAATCGAGACTTCGATTGTATCAGAGCGACAGCAAGAAAGGTATAAATTAATGTTGAGTTGGGATTGTACAACTCAAGTTAGGTTTGACTTGAGTTTCCCTAAATCACATACTTTATTTTATTGCATTGATATTTGCAGATTATCAGATTGATATTGCATTGATAGTTGTAGATTATTAGATTGATATGTGCATGTATTGACTTAGAACAAAGTCAGAGTCCGAGTCTAGGGCAGACAGCCTAGCTAGGGCAGAACCGCCGAGTCTTTCTCAGAACCGATAAGACTCTAGACTTACGGTGTATCGAAGAGTTTCAGATGTAGATCGACGTCTATGTCAGACACATTCGATACAGCCTACCAAAGTCTAAATTAGATTGGGATCCCTAGATTTGAGATAAGATAAGATTAGATCACGAGTCATTGATTCATGTAGTCAGATTAGATACATGTTTTGATGTTTGTTTATGCTTTTATACAGATCCGTATTAATTTATGTTTCGTAGATTACGATTCATGTTTTATTTACAGACTGGTATGGATACATGTTGTTGATTATGCTACATGTGACAAGATATATTTCATGTGTATATATATGTTTTATATGATTGCATTTAATACATTGTTTATACTGGGATATTTATATCTCACCGGAGTTATCCGGCTGTTGTCTTGTTTTGTATGTGTGCATGACAACAGGTGGGGCAGGATCAGGGTCCAGAAGATGAGGAGAGATCGAGATTAGAGTGGTGATCACGGACTTGGATGTAGATAGGTTTTATTACTTGAATGTATTAGTTGAACCTAATTTTAAATTAGAGGCATGTTATACAAGATTTGTATTATTATACTAGTTTGTATAATAGATTGATTCCATTATCTTCCGCATTTTAAAAGAAAAATTTTTAGACCCTGTTTATCTTAAATGATAATTAAACCCCAAAGATGATTAAGAAGATGATTAGCGTCCGGGTCCCCACATTCAACATCTTTCTTTCTTTTTTTTTTCGCTTTTTTTTTCAGGAAATATCAATTTTTTTTTTCAAAATAAGAACTCAAGATCTAAACAATTGATATCCTCTCCGATGATCAATAAAGGCTCGCAAGCTGTTTTCTCAATCCCCTCCACTCACTCACAAAATATGTGTGAGTTCAAAAATTTTAGGCACTCTTATAAAGTATATCTTGGGCCATATACTTTAATACCTAATTTTATCACAATGGTTAATCACTCAAAAAGATTTCATGAATCATATTTTTATATTGATCAGAATATTAAAAATGACCTTTTTTCAAATAAAAATTTAAACATTCTTAAATAGATTAATGCATGTTCTAATTTAAATCTTTCAAATATGTAATGTATGACATTTTTGCAAAAATTACTAAGGTACAAACAATAAACATGGTTTTATTTTAAAATAATATTTAATTTTTTTTTAAAATTTGTTTTTTTTTTAAATGTGTTCTTCCCCCAATCAGAATATGACATTGTCCCTAATGTCAAAATAGCTATTAATAAAGAGTACATAATGAAAGAGATATCACCTGGAATTTTATTGAAGATAACAAACTGAAACAAACGCAAACCAATCCACGACTTTTGAATCAATGATCCAACTTCCTTTTCTTACTGCTTGATTGCGACCAATTGATCTTTGTTATCATCGGATCAGGCTTATGAACAAAAGCTTCCAAATCATCAATTAATTGATCGGCAGTCGAATCACAGATGAGCATCCGTCGTGAATTTTCTGAAATGAAATTCTGTTCCACAGCTTTATGAAGAAATGTCAACAAACTGTCATAATAATTATTGATATTCAACAAGCCCACAGGTTTATTATGGATGTTAAGTTGTGCCCAAGAAACAGTGTGAAAAATTTCTTCTAATGTACCAAAACCACCTGGTAGTGCGATAAAAGCATCAGAATTTTCAATCATTTGAGTGATTCTTTCATACATAGAAGAAACTTTTAATTCCTCCCCAATCGTAACACCTGTAATATTTCCTTCAGCTAAAGCTATAGGAATAATACCCAAAACCTAACTACCTCCAAGATGAGCAGATGTTGAAACAGATCCCATTAACCCAATATTACCTCCCCCATATACCAAGTGAATTTTTCTCTCAGCCAATATCTTTCCAAGATTATTCGCTGCTTCTACAAACACTTTATTTTTTCCAGGACTCGACCCACAAAATACACAAATATTTTTCAATGTTTGTGTAGAGGATCCAGCCATGTTTTTACCTTTTTTTTTTTTCTGCGAAAATAGAGAGAAAGATGAGAGATTTTATAGGGGTAATATGTTATCATGACAAAACTATGGGTCACAGCTGTAAACAAAATAAATAGTAAAAACAATAATGACACACATGCATATAAACAGTAGTGTGATTGTGGCTCACAATTTTCCTCTGGTTTTACGTCCAGAAACGGCTTCAACGCCTTCTATGAGTCGAGGATATGCTTCCCATCCAATTTTCTTATAAATTGGCAAACATGGTCTTTTTTAGTCGGATTCCCAAGACTATGACGCTCATCTTGAAATTGTTTCCATAAACGGAGAAGTTCAATATGCACATGTCCACTAGTATGCGTCTCAAGAGTCAATAAGATGTTATCTAAAGACTCCTTACTCAGCCCATTCTTAATGAAATCAATTTTATCTTCTCTGTTATTGGAAACACATCCCAAAGATCTGCATCGTTTGTCACAAGTCCATCTTGCACACTTATGAAAAACCCCTAAACTTTTGGCCCTTCGTTTTTTCGCATAAGTGCTTTTTCCTAATCCAGGCAAATATCGAATGAGCAATGATTGTGGAACTTCTCCTCCTAATCGGACCTTAGCTTCTATTACAAGACGAATATCTTCTGGAATTTCTTTTTGCATTAGCAATCTCAATCTTTCACACCTTCCTGCATAAATTTTTCTTAGAACACTTTCAGAAACAGAGGGAAAATATTTACAAATTTTTGAGAGAATTTCATCCATTTTGAAAAGAAAAGAAATGATTTTTTTTATTTTTGTATCAGCAATTGTGGGAAACTGATTTAACCGACTATGAGAGTCACGGAGTACCGTTATCCGCCATTTAACCGGGAAAATAAAAAGATTAAGGAAACCTGAAATAAAAACAAACAAAATTAAATGCAACATAAAAATATAAGGATCAGAAAGGGAAATAAACTCTTCTTGAAAGATTTCTTTTTCCAAAAATAGTTTAAGCCTTTGTCCATTCACTTTAAAAACATCACCATTTTTAGGATTTTCAATATCCACAGCTCCATAAGGATACACATGCTTTACAACATATGGGCCTGTCCATCTTGATTGTAATTTTCCTGGGAATATGTGAAGTCGAGAATTATAAAGCAAAACTTTTTTACCAATCTCAAAAGATTTTCTAAGAATTGTTTTATCATGAAATGATTTGATTTTTGCTTTATAAATCCTTGAATTCTCATACGCATCATTTCTGAGTTCATCAAGTTCATTAAGTTACAATTTACGCAATTTGTTGGCATCATCCATGCTTGAATTTAAAGTTTTGATCGCCCAATAAGCTTTATGTTCCAATTCCACAGGCAAATGACAATGTTTTCCATAAACCAACCTATAGGGAGACATATTCAATGATGTTTTAAAAGTTGTTCGATATGCCCACAGTGCATCATTAAGTCGCAGAGACCAATCTTTTCTATTTGAGTTAACAGTTTTTTCCAAAATTTGCTTTATCTCCCTATTAGCTAATTCAACTTGTCCATTTGTTTGAGGACGATAAGGAGTTGTTACTTTGTGAGTAATACCATATTTTTTCATTAATGAAGCAAATGGTTTATTAACAAAGTGAGTTCCCCCATCACTTATCATAGCTCGAGGAATTCCGAATCTACTAAAAATATTTTCTTTCAAAAATTTGATGACGATTTTATGATCATTTGTTCGACATGGAATTGCCTCTATCCATTTGAAAACGTAATCAACTGCAACTAAAATATAAAAGTATCCAAACGACGGTGGAAAAGGTCCCATAAAATCAATTCCCCAACAGTCAAAAATTTCGATTTCAATGATAGGATTCAAAGGCATCATGTTTCTTTTTGAAATCGCACCCAATTTTTGACAATTTTCACAGATCTTGCAGATTTCGTGGGTGTCTTTAAACAAAGTGGGCCAATAAAATCCACACTGCAAGATTTTTGCAGCCGTTTTCTTTGAAGAAAAATGTCCTCCGCATGCTTCTGAATGACCAAATTTAATGACACTACTTACCTCATTGTCGGGTATGCAACGTCGAAAAATTTGATCTGGACAGTACTTGAACAGATACGGATCATCTCAATAAAAGTTTTTTACCTCATTCAAAAATTTTCTCTTATCTTGGGAACTCCATTGCGGTGGCATTTTTCCTGTCACAAGAAAATTTACTATGTTAGCAAACCAAGGTGTAGTAGTAACTGAAAATAGATGTTCATCAGGAAAATTATCGTTAATTGGTGTCATTTCACAAGATGATCCTGTTACTAGTCTCGATAAATGATCGGCTACAACATTCTCGGTTCCTTTTTTATCTTTGATCACAATGTCAAATTCTTGGAGCAACAAAATCCATCGTATCAGTCGTGGCTTTGCATCCTGTTTCGTCAACAAATATCTAATAGCAGAATGATCAGTAAACACAATAGTCGTTGATCCAATCAAATAAGAACGAAATTTATCTAATGCAAATATTACAGCAAGTAGTTCTTTTTCAGTTGTGGAGTAATTCATTTGAGCATTGTTTAAAGTTCTACTTACATAATATATCACATAAGGCTTACCGTTTCTTCTCTGACCCAGTACTGCACCGACTGCATAACACTCGCATCACACATGATTTCAAATGGTAAAGACCAATCAGGAGGTTGCATGATAGGAGCTGCTGTTAAATGTCGAAAGATTTTATCAAAATCATTTTGACATTCTTGAGTCCACTCAAATGCAGTGTCTTTTGTTAAGAGGTTACAAATGGGTTTAGAGATTAAACTAAAGTCCTTTATAAACCTCCTATAAAATCCAGCATGACCCAAAAATGAGCGAATTTCTTTAATGGTTTTTGGAGGGGGTAAATTGGCAATGACATCAACTTTTGCTTTAACAACTTCAATTCCATGAGATGACACGACATGTCCCAAAACAATTCCAGAAGTAATCATGTAATGACATTTTTCCCAATTTAAAATAAGACCTTTTTCCTCGCATCTTTTTAAAACTTTTTCCAAATTTTCAAGACAACTATCAAATGTATTCCCAAAGACAGTTAAATCATCCATGAAAATTTCCAAACAATTTTCAACCATGTCGCAAAAAATGCTTAGCATACATCTTTGAAATGTTGCTGGGGCATTGCATAATCCAAATGGCATCCTTCTAAATGCAAATGTTCCAAAAGGACATGTGAATGTAGTTTTATCTTGATCTTCGAGTGCAATGGGAATTTGATAATAGCCTGAATATCCATCAAGAAAACAGTAGTATGGATGACCTGCTACTCTTTCTAAAATTTGATCCAAAAATGGTAATGGAAAATGATCTTTTCTAGTGGCGTCATTTAATTTTCTATAATCAATACACATCCGCCAACTAGATGGGACTCGACTTGTTAACAATTCACCTTTTTCATTTTTTATCACTGTGATACAAGATTTTTTTGGAACTACTTGTGTTGGGCTTACCCACTTACTATCAGAAATAGGGTAGATAATCCCAACATCAAGTAGTTTGAGAACTTCAGTTTTCACAACATCTTTCATGTGTGGATTTAATCTCCTTGTGGTTGTTGAGAAGTTTTAGCATTTTTTTCTAAATGAATTTTGTGTGTGCAAATTAGTGGATTAATGCCCTTCAGATCTTTTAGTGTCCAACCAATTGCATTTTTATGTCTTTTAAGCATTTCAACTAATTTACCTTCTTGATCACTTTCTAGTTTGGAAGAAATTACCACTGGATATGTTTCATCTTCTCCAAGAAATGCATACTTCAATTCTTCTGGAAAGGGTTTTAACTCCAATATGGGTGGTTCGTCTTTGTTCACATATTTTGCCTCAAATTCTTTCTCTGATCCTGGTAACGAGTGATACCTGATAAAATCATCAAGATCAATTTCAATATTTTCTTTAACAGTTTCAATTGAACAAATATCTAATTGATCACGAGTACTCCCTTCTTGAATGTTTTCTTCCACAAGAGTTTCAATAAGATTTTCATCTTCACTTTCATCTCCTTTGTCATGTGGTTGCTTACAAAGATTAAAAACATTGAGCTCCAAAGTCATGTTACCAAATGACAACTTCATTATTCCATTCCTGCAATTTATAAGAGCATTAGAAGTTGCTAAAAATGGACGACCCAGAATTACATGAATTGCATGACAAGCTTTGATAGGTTGTGTATCTAAAACTATGAAATCGACAGGATATACAAAGTTATCAACTTGGACCAACACGTCTTCAACCATACCTCTTGGCACTTTAACAGATCTATCAGCAAGTAAAAGTGTTACCGAAGTAGATTTTAACTCGCTTAGATTGAGTTCTTGATAAACTGAATATGGAAGTAAATTAACACTAGCTCCAAGATCAAGCAAGGCTTTTTTAATCTTTCGTTCTCCAATAATACATGAAGTAGTAGGACAACCAGGGTCTTTGTATTTCAAAGTATTATTATTTTGAATGATTGCACTTACTTGTTCGGCTAAAAATGCTTTCTTTTTCACATTCAATTTTCTTTTCACAGTGCACAAGTCATTCAAAAATTTGGCATATGATGGTACCTGTTTTAATGCATCTAATAAAAGAATATTAACTTTTACTTGTTTAAAAATATCATATATATCAGAATTCAAATTTGATTTTTTTTGTATTTTTCAATGCATGAGGGAATGGTGGTGACACTGTCTGTTGAACCTCCTCTTCGCAAGTTATGGGTTCCACTTCCTTACCCTTTGGAGTTGATATATCATCATCTTCACAAGGTTCAAGAATGGATTTTTCCACAACTTTACCACTTCGAAGGGTAATAACAGATTTTACCTGATCCATCGGTTGAGTTCCAGAAGTTCCAGTTTGTGTATGATGATCCTTGGGATTAGGCAGAGGTTGTGATGGAAATTTACCTTTCTCATGAACATTAAGTGCAGATGCAAATTTAGCAAGAGTATCTTTCAAATCTGTCATGGTTTGAGCAGTTTGAGTATTGATAGACTCTTGCTTTGCAATGAAAGAATTCAATGTATCTTCCAAATTTCTTTTCGACGGAGAAACAAAAGATTTTGAAAATGTGGTTGCGGAAATTGTGCAACATTATCATTCCTCCAACTAAAATTTGGATGGTTTCGCCAACCTGGATTGTAATTTTGAGAAAATGGTTCAAAATTTGGCCTTTTGAAATTGTTCAAAACATTGGCTTGTTCATGGAGACATTCTTTAAAAGATGGCAAAGTGGGACAATCTTTTGTAAAATGATCACTTGTATCACAGATGTGACACGAAATTTCTTGAACAGATTTTAATTGACCATTCTTTTTCAATTCAAGTGCCTCAACTTTTCTTGCCAAAGAGGTAAATCTAGCTTGAAGATCATGTTCATCTTTGAGAGTGTACATACCTCCACCAGATGTAGGAGATTGAATCTTTTTTGATGGTTCGATTGTACCTATAGTGTCCCAATTTTGAGCATTTTCCGCTAATGAATCGAGATACTCAATTGTCCTCGTTTGGATCTTTATCTTCAAATGTTCCATTACACATAAATTCAACCATTTGCCTATCTTTAGGTGTTAAGCCTTCATAAAATTGAGAAACAACTCTCCAAATTTCAAAACCATGATGTTGACAAAGATTAAGCAATTCTTTGTATCTATCCCAACACTGATAAAAAGTTTCTCCTTGTTTTTGAGTGAAAGTGATGATTTGCCTTTTGAAAGAATTTGTTCTATGAGATGGAAAAAGCTTTTTCAAAAATTGTTGTTGCAATTCATCCCAAGTTGGAATGGATCCCGATCTAAGATTTTGTAGCCAAGTTTTAGCTTTATCTTTTAAAGAAAAAGGAAAAAGCTTAATGCGAATGGTGTTCATGCTACAATTTGGATCATTATATGTGTTGCACACTTCTTCAAACTCTCGTAAATGCATGTATGGATTTTCAGAATCTAAGCCATGAAAGTTGGGTAAAAGTTGAATAATACCAGGCTTAAAATTGAAATGAGATGCATTAGGGGGAAAAACTAGTCATGAAGGTGCACTAGTACGTGTAGGATTCATGTGATCTCTAAGTGTTCTTCGTCTATTATGATCATGTTGAGATTGAATTTCATCTTGATTTTCTTGGATGGGTTCTTCCGCCATGTTTTGTAAAAATAAAGGGTTGTTTCGAATGAGTCGACCACTAAGTGTACATGACCAAATGCTCATGCAAATACAAATGCAAATGCAAAAGAATAAAAACACACAAAAGCAATAAAAATTCAAATAAAGAAAAATAAACTATAAACAAAATTAAATAGACTTAAAATTAAATTATACTTCCCCGGCAACGGCGCCAAAAACTTGTTGCGACTTTGATTGTTGCACTCCCAAGAGCAGGTTGTCCACAAGTAATATAATTCGGTGAGTCCGAATATCGTATCCAAAGGGAAGCTAAGGTAATTACAAGTCCACTACAATGTCTTTTTGTTTTGTTTTTGTTTTTGTTTCTTTTTAATTTTAATTGTTTGAATATTTAATGGGTAAATTTTAATTGTTCAAATTTTAATTTAAGTAGTTGAGATTAAAGGATCCACTCTTGGTATTTTAATAAAGTTAACATTAACGAACAATATTGAAATCCACTTAATAAAATTGTTCCAATATATTAAATAATCATATTTATATTATGTTATAAATTATTATCTCATAAATATATAATATACACCAAAACTTATAAATGTGATCAAGTATTTATTGTGCTATATATATATATTTGTAAACACTAAATCAAGGTTCCCACTTTAAATGGTTGGTAAAACCAAACTAACATTTAAATGGTACCAAGAAAATATTATTATGATATATTTATATATAATAAATCAAGGCATCCACTTTAAATGGTTGGTAATACCAAACTAACATTTAAATGGTTCCAAGAATTTAGTGTAACATATAGCAACAATAAATCAAAACTCCCACTTATAAGTAGGGTATAAAAATACTTAAAGAAATAAATATAACATAAACAATAAATAATGATTAAATAATATAAAACATAGATTCTTACATTTTAATAACCTTATTATCATGCCAAGAGCTTCACCTTATCATCTCAACTTTAGGAAGTTAGCTATTCATCATTCAAAGTGTAAAACTTTGAATATGAAATTAACATGCTAATTATATTTAAATGAAGAAATAAAAGAAAAATATAGAGAGAAATATTATGAACTCAAAGGTTTGTTCATAGAATGAGGGATATCCCAATACATTACAATGCACCCCTATTTATAGCCAAATTTGGGGAGACAACCACAAATAAAATATTATTTTTTACACATAAGTCTTCATTGGTGTTCCAAGAAATTAATATTATATTACACATCACTTTTGAAAATCTTCTTCTCCGAATTTGCTTCTTCACATAAAATGAAACATGTGGATAATTGAGTTGTCTAGTTGTGGTATTTTTTTCAGAATATTTGACCAAGTAATTTGAGAGATATGGTCAAAATACTAGAGCATGGTAAAACTGTCACTCCTTTGGTAACTTTAATTGTTTCTTAATTTGATGCCACTTGTGAGAGGATTTTTTTCTCATGCTTGTCAAAATATTGTAGATATTATAATCAACTTTCTACAGGTCCAAGAATCATCTTAATCCCATTTGCAACGCCAAGGTTATTCTTGTTTTATCGAACTTGTAAAAAATAGTAAAAACTTATAATTACACACAACTTATATTTATACAATTTATTATAAAACAGGTAATATTTAAATATTTAATAAAACAAAAACTATATATTTATATTATAAAACATTTAATTAATGTACAATTTTTTATCTTTATCACAGCCAAAGAGAGAATTTGTTCCACACTAGGTGTTTTGTGAATGGTAAGGTTTGCAATGTAATCATAGATGGGGGTAGTTGCACTAATGTGGCTAGTGTTGAGATGGTGGAAAAATTGGGATTGCCTACAATAAAACACTCTCAACCATATAGGCTTCAATGGTTGAATGATTGTGCGGAGGTGAAAGTAAATAGGCAAGTTCTAGTGTCCTTTTCTATTGGGAAGTATGTGGATGAGGTTTTGTGCGACGTGGTGCCGATGCATGCTTGTCATATTTTGTTGGGTAAACCATGGCAATTTGATAGGCACGTTACTCATGATGGGTTCAAAAATCGTTATTCATTTGTTTTAAAGAAAGAATCCATTGTATTGCTTCCTTTGTCCCGAAAGCAAGTGTTGGAGGACCAACTGAAAAAGAAAAAGAGAGATGAGGCCGAATAAAGGAGTGAATTAAAAAGTGAGATGGCCTTTGAAAACAAAAATGAAGTGGCTGAAAAAAAGAGTGATCAAAAGAGTGAGATAGCCATAAAAACAAAAAAAGAGAGGAAAGAAAATGAGGGAAAAGAAAAGGAGAGGAAAGAGGCCAAAAAGAAATCATATATGGCCCAAAAAGGTGAGTTGAAACAATTGTTGCAAACACATGAACCACTTGTGTTCATTCTTTACAAGGAGATCCTCCTTAACTCAAGTGATATAGCCGGATCCCTTCCGAGCGTTATTGTTTCACTATTGCAGGAATTTGACGATGTATTTCCGGAGGAGCTACCTCAAGGCTTACCACCATTGAGGGGGATTGAACACCAAATTGATTTTGTGCCTGGGAGTGCCTTGCCGAACCGTCCAGCTTATAGGAGCAATCCGGAGGAGACCAAGGAACTGAAATGACAGGTAAGTGAGCTATTAGATAAAGGGTTTGTGCGTGAGTCCATGTCACCTTGTGCGGTGCCCGTTTTGCTAGCTCTGTGCAAACTCTTCCAAAACTCTGAAGTAAATCTGGGGTCACGATCAGACACGATTGACACAGGAACACCATGAAGTCTAACAATCTCTGCTATGTACTCTTCGGCATACTGGTTCATGGAGTACGTCGTCTTGCCTGGAAGAAAATGCGCTGACTTGGTCAATCGATCAACAATAACCCAAATAGAGTTAAAACCTTTCTGCGTTCTGGGAAGACCAGTCACAAAGTCCATCGTAATATGCTCCCATTTCCATTGAGGAATCGGCAATGACAACAATTTCCCAGCAGGTCTCTGGTGCTCGATCTTCACTTGCTGACAAGTTAGGCACTGAGAAATAAACATGGCAATATCTTTCTTCATACCTGGCCACCAGTAAAGTCTACAAAGATCCTGATACATCTTGGTGCTGCCTGGATGTATCGAATATGGCGCGGTATGTGCCTCTGTCAAGACGTTTCGTCGAATATCATCACCAGTAGGAACACAAATACGGCCTCTGAATGTCACCAAACCATGCCCGTTCAATCCAAACTCTGAATTACCTCTCTCCTCTGCTCTAGCTCTCATCTCTGTCAACTGAACATCAATGGCCTGTTCTCTACGGATCCTGTCCGTCAAAGTAGCACGAATAACTAACGCTGACAAACGAGCAATGGTTCCCGGAACCATCAAAGCTATCTCCTCTCTCTTCAAGTCTAACAACAACGGCTTCTGAATCATCGAACTCAAAGAAGAACTCGACTTACGGCTTAAAGCATCCGCTACAACATTCGCTTTCCCTGGGTGGTAACTGATCGATACATCATAGTCTTTGACAAGCTCTAACCACCGTCTCTGACGCATATTGAGCTCTTTCTGAGAGAACAAATACTTCAAACTCTTGTGGTCCGTGAAAATTTCACACTTTTCGCCATATAAATAATGCCTCCAAATCTTAAGGGCGAAAACCACAGCTGCCAGCTCCAAATCATGCGTAGGATAATTCTTCTCGTAGTCCTTCAACTCGCGAGAAGCATAGGCTATGACCTTTCCACTTTGCATCAGCACTGCACCAAGACCCTTCTTCGACGCGTCGGTATAAACAACAAAATCCTCTGAACCACTGGGCAATGTAAGAACAGGAGCTGTCGTCAACTTATCTTTCAATTCTTGGAATCCACTCTGGCATTCATTGGACCACTCAAACTTCACAGTTTTCCTCGTCGGATTGGTAAATGGCAGGGCAATCTTGGAAAAATCTGAAATGAAACGACGATAATAACCCGCCAAACCAAGAAAACTGCGTACCTCTGATACAGTGGTAGGAATAGGCCACTTCTGAATCGCCTCGATCTTGGCTGGATCAACAGCTATACCATCCTTCGAAACCACATGGCCTAAGAAAGAAATCTGCTCCAACCAGAACTCACATTTCTTCAACTTAGCATACAACCTCTTCTCTCTCAGCAACTGTAGAACAACTCTGAGATGCTCTGCATGAAGCTCTCTGGTCTTGGAATAGATCAAGATATCGTCGATGAAAATAATGACGAAGCTATCCAAATACGGCTTGAACACACGGTTCATCAGGTCCATGAAGACCGAAGGAGCATTGGTCAGACCAAAAGACATCACAAGAAATTCATAATGACCGTACCTGGTCCGAAACGCCGTCTTAGGGATATCAGACTCCCTAACCTTCAACTGATAATAGCCAGATCGCAGATCAATCTTCGAAAACACTGTAGCCCCATGCAGCTGATCAAACAAATCATCTATCCGTGACAACGGATATTTATTCTTGATCCTCACTTTGTTGATCTCTCGGTAATCAATACACAGCCGCAAAGTCAAATCTTTCTTCTTGACGAAAAGAACCGGAGCTCCCCAAGGCGAAGAACTCTGCCGAATGAAACCTTTATCCAAAAAATCTTGCAACTACGTCTTCAACTCCTTCATCTCTGTAGGGGCCATTCTGTACGGAGTCTTGGAAACAGGAACCGTACCTGGAACCAGATCAATCACAAACTCCACATCTCTGTCCGGCGGTAAACCCGGAACATCATCCTCAAACACATCAGAGAACTCTCTCACCACATCAATATCATCAATATTCAACTTCACAATTTTATCCACATCAACAATCGAAGCCAAAAACCCATCACAACCTCTAAACAGCAACTTCTTAGCCTCAAGACACGAAATAAAAGGAAGGACCAGCGAAGTACCTGCACTGGCGAGCATACCTTCCCTATTGCCATCATCTGCAAATGTCACCGTCTTAGCAACGCAATCAATCACTGCACGATAGGTTGAAAGCCAATCCATGCCAAGTATAATATCAAATGCAACCATTGGCATAACAATCAGATCAGCATAAACCACTCGCTCATCAATTTGAACAGAGCACGCATACACAATAGACGTCGTGCACAACACATCCCCCGAAGTCAAAACAACATTGAACTGGAGGGGAAGAACGGAAGGAACTATACCCAAAGATCTCAAAAACAATTCAGACATAAAAGAATGAGTAGCACCTGTATCAATCAATGTCGTAGCTACTCTGCCTGAAATTAAAATAGTGCTAGAGATCACAGACAAATCATGATTTATACCTTCCTTCGTCATGGTAAAGATACGGCCCTGAACCTTCTCTTTACTCGCTCTTCTTGGACAGTCTTTGGCAATATGGCCTGCAGTGCCACAACGATAACAAGTATGAGTGCCAAATCTGCACTCTCCCCGATGATGACGACTGCACTTGGGACACAAAGGCTTCTCGGGATCAAAAGGAACTGCAGGTGGTTTAGGACTCGGCTCTAACTTGCCTTTCCCCTTGAAACGATCCTTTCCTCTTTGATTTGAACCCTGGCCTCTCTGAGCAATGGCCTGCTGCCTCGCTTGTCGTTCTCTGGCAATGTCCTTCTCATCTTGCTCGGCCAACAAGGCCTTAGCCACGATCTCTTTGAATGTCACAGCCTTCGACATGTTGATATCCCTCCGGATCTCTGCTCTAAGGCCTCGAATGAAATGAGCACCTTTGTCCTTGTCGTTGGAAGCAATATACGGGGCAAACAGACAGCCCTCCTTGAACTTCAGAATTTACTCATCGACATTCATACCTCCCTATCGAAACTCCAAGAACTCAGTCACCTTCCTAGCTCGAAGTGCATCTGGAAAGTATTTGTCATAGAAAAGATCGGTGAACTCTTGCCACTTCAATGCTGGAACGTCCACACTAACCATGGTAGCATTCCACCAAATACGTACAGCCTTGACTAACATGAACACTGCACAACTGATTCTGTCCTTGTCTTCGTAGTGGAGATGATCAAAAATAGTCTCAAGAGCTTTGACCCACTCGACAGCTACCAAAGGATCAGTTGTACTTGCAAATTCAGGCGGATCCATCCTCTTGAAAGCAGTAATGATGCCATCGGTACCAACTGCTTGAGCTACTTGGCCTCTACCCTGACCTCTACCTTGGCCTGCACTTTGCATACGCAGCAACTGCTGGATCTGCTCACTATGGACCTTGGCTTGCTCTTTCAACAACTTGCCGAACTCATCGACAACTCTAGAGGAAGAACTATCCTCACCCTCTACTGCTTTCCTCTTAGGAGGCATAACTCCTACAATGTGCTCACACAAAACAAATCAATAGATAACAATGAATAGATGTAGAAGAAGACATACCCGGACAGTTGAAAGTAGACGAAGTCATATGCATTGGTCCGAAGAACGGAGCTCTGATACCACTAAATGTGACACCTCTGACCCAATTTAATAAAATAACAGCGGCTTAAAAAAAATTTCTTGAAAGGAGGAAGGTTTTAAAACACATTTCAATAATTAATCAAAAGGTATATACATGATCAATTAAATGATACAACAAAATACAAATTATCATTTATGTGATCATGTCAAAATGCTATCAAAATAACTTCTTACTTCCTTCAAGGTATGCATATGACTCCGGCCCCAATCAACGTCCCGGCCCGTCGCTTTTATCTGCATCACATGAATAAACTGAAATGAGAATAAAACTCAGCAAGAGGAACTCTTACATAGCAATGTACATATCATACTCTGAAAACATGGCTTTAAAAACATTAAATACCATCAACTCTGAATCATGAATAACGTAGCAATAATATAACAATAAGATGATATTTCTCTTTTCTCTGTTGTATTGATATCTATATAGTATCTCTGTCTTTGTACATATATCCCATCGATATCAATCGATAACTCTGAGGGATATAAGCCTATGGTCGTTGATCAACTAATTGCATGCAATCACTAACTATGTATCTATCAATCCAAAAAAATCATTTGAAACCTCTCTTTGGCATTTCATCAAACACTTTGAAGACTTTAATCTTTTGTATTTCCTTTTCAATAATTGAGACATAAAATGCCTCCAATATATATAACAAGTGAATCAATACATAATCATGAATCAATTGAAGGGAATAGCACATTAAAACCATTGAAATACCATACATATATTATCATGTGAGCACAAGGAAATGAATTCCACTTACAACCACTTGAAACTTTGATTCTAAACTCTTGGTAGTAATCCTACAACATTAAAACATATATTGCACCATTAACAACTCAATAACCAAAAACCCATGTCAATTAATCCATAAAACCAACACAATCAACAAACTCATATCATCTCTCACCCCAAAACCAAGAATAAACAACACCAAAAGCTTACCTTAGCTTCCTAGAACCAAGAAGAACCTTGATCTCTCAACAATAAACCAACTAGGAGCTTGAATCAAAGATAGGAAATGAAAGAATGAAGAAACCCTAGCTTCCCTTGAGAGCAAAATCGAAAATGAGAGAGAAAGAAATGAGTAAAGTGAACCAACTCATCCAATTATAACACTTAAAACTCGAAACACGCGTCAACTGTACATCACCGCGGGTGCGCTCCTTACCTCACCGCGGGTGCGGTGAGCTCTTGGGATACCAACCAAAATTCTGAAATTGACGACCGCGAGTGTGGTGCCACTCTTACCGCGGGTGCGGTGCCTTCACCGCGGGTGCGGTGCCTACCACACCGCGGGTGCGGTGTGTCCAGGCAATCCTCCACAAAATGCTGAAATATAGACCGCGGGTGCGCTGCACTGAGGACCGCGGGTGCGGTGATGTCACGGCAAAAACAAACTCTAAAGCAACTAAAATCGAACCACAACGCTGATACAATACAACTACCATCAATGAACATCAACAAAGCCACAAAATAATGATAACAACCATACTATGACCCATAATCACAACTCTTAAAATCTAAACTAAATAATCCAAAAACATACGAGACTTAAACCGTACCGTACACCAGGCTTGGCTATTACAATAATTCTATAAACAAATCCAAATCATATCCAAGAGATAAACATGAAAGGGGATCGGTTACGGTGACCGGAAGCACAACGGAAGTTCAAAAATTTTATTTTCTTGTAGAAAATTTAGGCCACCTCATGAAATGTGTAGCAAATACAATAAAACACAAAAATGACATTCATAGTGTGTATAGAAATGTACCTATCAATCTCGTAAGATTGATCATGGCTCCAACTAAGATGTAAACACCTTAGCTCTTCAATGGCAAGACAATCTTCAAGCTTCCCTTTGAGCCCACCTTGCTCAAATATTAAGCCCACCACTAACAAGCTAGATCCACTCTAATTTTGCACTAGAAAAATTAGAGCATTTTTCTTTGAGAAGTGATTTCTTTCCTCAACTCTTCAAGAAGAAAAAATGAGAGAAAACTTGGAGAAGAAAAGTGTTCAAGTTTCGGCCATTGTGATGCTTGAATGGGGAAAGGGAGACTTGTCTTGGTCTTGCAAAAAGTAGAGACAAAAGTAGCATGCCAAGCCTTGATAGTTGCAAAAGTTGTCTCCAACCCTTCACCTCCCATGCATGCATATATTATATGGTTTTTAACAAATTAAAAACCATGGACTAAATTTAATTATCTCAAACATATTTGAGACTAATCAACATTACTTGAATTTACTCAAGTCCACTAGTTAAATAATTTATTTAAATTGAGCTCTACAAGACTCAATTTAATTTAATTAATTCATCACTTGAATTAATTTAATTATTTGGACTCTACTAGGTCCACTAGTGTTTAATTAATTCAACACTTGAATTAATTTAATTTAGTCCATAATAATATTTATGAAAATCACAATTTTCAAATACATTATTCACTTGCCCAACTTTTAATTTAGGAACACTTCCATAAATTAAAATTTACATTTCTCTCATAGAAGTCATACTTCTATTTTTCTTTACGCTTATAAACTCATTTATAAGTCGTTCCACACATTGAACTATTTTACTTCTCAACGGGATCTAGAAAGCCAGCACTTGTGTGGCCCTCAATGGTTCATTGATACAACTAGCTGTAGGTTCACATCTGCATGTGATTCGGACTAAACATGTCCTTATATGAGCATACCCCAATTGCTCCATTCTTACTTATCAACCCCTTGATAACAAGAACGTCAGAACTTAAGTCTGATAGTACCCAACCAACCATGTTAAACGGCTAGCAACATCGCTTACATGATTGCCTAGGTATCAAATGATAGTGCCTGCAAGAACCATTCAATTATGGTTAGCGTACAGTACGGTCCCTTCAACTCATATATCCCGACCGATTCGACAACCATTGGTTTATCGAGAGTTGTCAATGAATCGATACTATGTGTCATGTCGTAGTTGCATCGATGGTGTAATCTATGAAACCCCTTTCACAATTACCACCATACTCTGATCAGAGATTTCAATCTACATACACATGAGAACACATAGGATATCCATACCCGAAGGTAAGCGGTGAATCCCCGACTACAATGCATCGACTCCTATATGTTTCGACAGAACACCCAACCTTGCCACCTGATGACCCCATGAGAGTCGGTAAACAAGCCAAAGTGTAATTCTAGCACAGAGTGTCAATGTTGTCCCGGGTCATAAGGACTAATGGTGTACAACCATAAACTAGGACTTTTCCACTCGATAAGTGAGAACCACTTGGAAAGTCCTTTATGGAGGGTTATTCAGTGCACTCTACCAGGAGCACCTATTTGCATGATCGGACATCACAATGTCCCCTACCAATGAAACATGGTACTCACATCGCAGATACTAGTCTCTAACTCGAGCGGCCTATATCTTTCTTAGCGGCGGCTGAATCGACTAGGAACTGTTTAGAATATACAGTATTCCAAATATGAGTTTCATGATACTCATCATATGAGCATCTCATATTCTTTCTACTATTTGTATATTCAAGGACTTTATCTATGCAACTAGCATGGGTATACAGATAAAGAAGTGCCAAAATAATAATTTCAAATATTATAAAAATAAAGATCGTTTATACATAGAGTTTCATTATGAACACTCGGCCAACACTTGGCTCGACGGGCACCTACTCTAACAATCTCCCACTTGCACTAGAGCCAACTACCCAAATGCTTCAAACCCATCGATTCGCGATGCTTCTCGAACAATGGTCTAGGTAAAGGCTTAGTTAGCGGATAAGCAAAATTATCTACGGAGTCGACTTTGTCAATCATGACATCTCCTCTTTCCACGATCTCTCTGAGGATGTGGTACTTTCTCAATACGTGTTTGGACTTCTGATGAGACCTCGGCTCCTTTGCTTGAGCAATGGCTCCCGTGTTGTCACAAAACACCGGGACAGGAGCAACTCCATTAGGAATGACGCCCAACTCTTGGACGAAATTCCTTATCCAAACAGCCTTCTTTGCTACAGCTGATGCAGCAATGTATTCTGCCTCAGTTGTGGAATCCGTTGTACTGTCTTGCTTGGAACTCTTCCAAGAGACAGCAGCTCCATTGAGCATGAATATGAATCCAGAAGTTGACTTTGAGTCATCAATATCGCTTTGGAAGCTAGAGTCGGTATAGCCTTCCAATTTTAGTTCTCCACCCCCATAGACCAAGAACAATTTATTGGTCCTCCTCAAGTACTTGAGGATGTCTTTCACAGCTTTCCAATGTGGAAGACCAGGGTTCGATTGATATCTACTCACTACACTTAGTGCGAAAGCCACGTCAGGACGTGTAGATATCATCCCATACATGATGCTACCAATTGCAGATGCATATGGAATGTGTGTCATCGCCGCTATCTCTGCATCAGTCTTGGGAGACATAGACTTGGATAGGGACACGCCATGACACATTGGTAGATGTCCTCTTTTGGACTCATCCATCCAGAACCGCTTCAGGATGGTATCAATGTATGTAGACTGAGTGAGACCAAGCAATATTTTTGATCTATCTCTGTAGATCTGTATACCCAATACAAAAGATGCTTCACCCAAGTCTTGCATCGAGAACTTGCTTGCTAACCATATCTTAGTTGATTGCAGCATTCCTACATCATTCCCAATGAGTAGAATGTCATCAACATACAGCACCAGGAATGTCATAGCACTCCCACTGACCTTCTTGTATACACAGGGTTCCTCAGGATTCTTAGTAAAATCAAACTCTTTGATTGTACTATCGAATCTAAGGTTCCAACTCCTAGATGCCTGCTTTAGACCATAAATAGATCTCTGAAGTTTGCATACCATATGCTCACTTCCGACAGATGTAAACCCTTCGGGTTGAGACATGTAAATCTCTTCCTTAATATCCCCATTAGAAAGGCTGTCTTAACATCCATCTGCCATATCTCATAGTCATACCATGCAGCTATGGCTAGCAAAATCCTTATGGACTTGAACATTGCAACTGGAGAAAAGGTTTCCTCAAAGTCAACTCCTTGTCTTTGAGTATATCCTTTTGCCACCAATCGCGCTTTGAAGGTCAATACCTTCCCATCCGCCCCAAGTTTCCTCTTGTAAATCCATTTACACCCTATGGGAACAATTCCCTCAGGTGGATCCACGAGATTCCACACTTGGTTCGAATGCATGGAATTCATCTCGGATTCCATCGCCTCAAGCCACTTGGATGAATCGGCATCAGATAATGCTTCCTTGAAGGTCCTTGGATCACATCCAAGGTTAGGCTCATCATGGTCCTCTTCAAGAAGCAGACCATACCTTATAGGTGGTCTCGAGACTCTCTCGGATCTTCTAGGAGCTTGTATCTCCTCTCTTGGCTCTTCGGGTGTGGGTTCTTCAACTGTGGGTGTCTCTCGAACCTCTTCGAGTTCTATCATCTCGCCTTTTCTATCCAATAGAAATTCCTTTTCCAAAAAGGTTGCATTTCTAGAAACAAACACCTTTGTTTCTTGGGGATGATAGAAGTAGTATCCAACCGAATTCTTTGGATATCCCACAAAGTAACATAAAATGAATCGACTATCCAATTTATCTCCCACTACCTGCTTCACATAAGCAGGGCACCCCCATATTCTAAGATAAGAATATTTGGGTGGCTTACCCATCCATATCTCCTATGGAGTCTTGTCAACTGCCTTTGAATGGACATTATTCAACAACAGTGCCGTTGTCTCAAGCGCATATCCCCAAAAGGATGGCGGCAATTCCGTGAACTCCATCATAGACCGAACCATGTCCATCAAAGTCCGGTTACGACGCTCCGAAACACCATTCAACTGCGGTGTAGCGGGCGGAGTCCACTGCGAGAGAATCCCATTCTCCCTAAGATACTCTTGGAACTCGGCACTCAAGTACTCACCACCTTGATCCGATCGAAGTGTCTTGATGCTTCGTCCCAATTGTTTCTCTACTTCACTTCTGAAGTCTTTGAACCTTTCAAAGGCTTCAGACTTGTATTTCATCAAATACAATTACCCGTACCTCTAAAAGTCATCGGTAAAGGTGATGAAGTAAGCATGTCCATGCTTAGAGGTGATGCTAAGCGGACCGCACACATCGGTATGGATCAAATCCAATAACCCTTTGGCTCGTTCCACATGGCCCTTAAAGGGAATTTTGGTCATCTTTCCTTTTAGACAGGATTCACAAGTCGTGAGAGAATTAATATCAGACATATTAAACATGCCGACTCCCACTAGCTTGTTCATCCTTCTTAGGGAAATATGTCCTAATCGAGCATGCCATAATTGTGCCGAATTTAGAGTATCTTGTTTGCGCTTGTTTGTTGTTGTTATAGCTTGGACATTGTTAAGTGGAATATCTTTTAATTTTAAGGTGTAGAGATCGTTTTCAAGTTCTCCGGTACCAATTAAACATTCGTTCTTGTAAATGTTGCAAACACCTTTGCTAAATAAACAAGAAAATCCATCTTTGTCCAACATAGAAATGAAAATAATGTTTTTCACCAAATCTGGTACAAACAAAACATCTCTCAAAACAAACTTAAAATCATTGTTCAAATGCAAGTAAACCTCTCCTACAGCCCTGGCAGCAACTCTTGCTCCATTGCCCATCCTCAAGAAGGTCTCACCTTCCCTGAGCCTCCTACTTCTTCCCATCGCCTGCAAATCATTACAGAGATGTGAGCCACAGCCGGTATCCAACACCCAAGAAGTAGAGTTAATTGAAATTTTTACTTCAATATAGAACATACCCTTTCCAGAACCCTTCTGGGCAAAATATTCCTTGTAATTACGCCTCCAATGTCCAGGCTTCTTGCACTGATGACAAATATCAAGAGTCTTGTTAGCTTTATCTGGTGTAGCTACCACAACGGGACTCAGAGCTTGCCTCTTCAAGGGCACGTTTTTCTTGGGACGTTGGAAAGAACGCTTCTTCCTCTTCCCACGTTGATCGGTCTTCGTACCAGATGAAAAACCCACATAAAGAACCGACTTCTCTTTCTTGATGGTGGACTCAAAAGCACAAGCATGTTCACCAACTCCTCAAGGGTCGGCTCCATCTTGTTCATGTTGAAATTCACCACAAAAGGATCAAACGAGCTAGGCAGTGACAACAACAACACATCGGTGGTCAACTCTGAAGGCAAGATCAAATCCATGCCAACGAGCTTGTCCACGAGCCCAATCAACTTTAGGCCATGCTCATGGACCGAGGCCCCATCTTGCATGCGTAAAGTGATGAGCTCCTTGACGGTAGCATGCATAAGAGGCCGAGTCTGCTCACCAAAGAGCTCCTTGAGGTGCAAATGAATGTCAGCAGCACTCTTTGCACCCTCAAAACGCCTCTGCAGCTCATCATTCATAGAAGCCTGCATATAACACTTGGCCTTCAAGTCATGGTCACACCAATTCTTGTAGGTCTGCAATTCCTCAGGAGTGCAGTCAGTCGGAGCCTTATCAGGGGGCGACTCAGTCAGTGTATATGCAATCTTTTCTGAGTTCAAGACGATTTTAAGGTTTCTTAGCCAAGTGAGGTAGTTAGGTCCGGTTAACACATGTTTTTCGAGTATGGCAGAAAGCGGATTGCGAATTGAAGACATTGTCAAATAGTACTGAAAAGTAAACAGATAAATGTTAATGACTATTTTAAAATATTTAGTAAGATATAAAGAATGGACTTTAACTTTATAAATGTTTACTCCCACTGTTTTGACATCTTTCACTGCCCTCTAGTGAAAACGGGAAACTTATTTCCTCAGTAGGTACGTAAGGTCCAATTAGCGAATCATGATCCCGAATAATATCAGCCAATCACAATTCCTAAAAGGTAGTTTCCAATTGCATCACAATGCAACCCTCTACGTAAACTTTTGTCTCACGTTTGATTAGGACCCAATAATATGACGTCGTTCATCTTCACGTGTCAAGCCTTACCCATCGATGTTGAATCTTAATGGACGGTCGCCATGAGTTTCCCCAATAATATGAGCCGAAATCATGGGAGTTCCACGTAGTTCACATCACCATGTCAATGGATGTCACAGCTTTCTGGCACACAAAGCTCCCACAATAATATGAGCCGAGCCCCGAGTACGGGTAGCGTTCATCATGCACCCATTGTCGATGGAAGACAAGGAAATTATGAACAAATTTATAATTCTCCTTTTCGGGCTTGATATTAATTTTGAATCTTATTCAAAATGAGGGTTTTTAATTTTGAAAGGTCTCATCATTAATTTTATTTTAAAAGCTCGCCATGTTTGATCGTATGTTTGCCGGATTCATGCAACTTTGTTATTATCATAATAATAACGCACATACTCATTATTTATAACATATCATGCATATATTATAAATAGTAAACAAAACAAGGATGATCAATCGCCCCAATACTAACGGACCGTTTGAGCTAAACACGGGACTTGGTCCAATCCTAGGGAAATGCATGGGATGCAAATGCAACTATTACATTAGCTTCCAATATTTACATGTCTTCGATCTTCATAATCATCATGGCCACCATCTTCCAATCTTGATCATCCACTATACAAATATTTACAAATAAATATCCATGGCAAATAGGGATACATCTCATGGGGGTGGGAACGAGCCATAAACCAAGCCCACTTTATAAATTGATAATTATTACAATCATTCAACACAAAATATCCTAACATACACCTAGCAAATTGGGCTTGGGCTTTTGATCATCCTTCATGCATAATATCACATATCATACACCATCAATTAATTATCACAATAATTAATTGATCCAATATTATATATCTTGATCCAATCACTAACCGCCACGATTATAAACTAAATTAACAAAGTATACAAACACCTTTGTCTACTTTCCAATTAATTTATTTATAACCGAATTTCTTATAAATCACAATTTACTATAAATAATTAAAGTCCAACTTCAATTATTTATTTTATGAGAAAAATTTGCAACTTTTGTAATTTTAAACTTAAGGGCCCAAAAACTCATTTTTCACTAAAAATATTTTGGCCCATTTAAAATTTCACAAATTATGTTAGCCGTCCAATGGCCCAACAACTCAAGGCCCATGACACTTTGAAAATCCAAAACACTTTTGGAAATCCTAGTCGTCATTGCCGTCGCAGGATCTCCGTCGCCGGATTCCGGCCAACATGCCAAAATTTTTTTTTTGAAAGGGGGCTGTTCGGGCAGTCCCTCGGGCTGCCCTTGCTGCCCGAAACCGGCAGCCCTCTGGGCAGCCTGAGCTGCCCGAAACACCCCACAAAATGCCTCGGTTTTTGGTTGCAAAAATTACACTCATGCGGTTAGAAATCGATCTCAATATAATATCTTGTAGTTGCTACACAGAATCGTAACCATAGCTCGGATACCACTTGAAAGGGGATCGGTTACGATGACCGGAAGCGCAACAGAAGTTCAAAAATTTTATTTTCTTGTAGAAAATTTCGACCACCTCATGAAATGTGTAGCAAATACAATAAAACACAAAAATGACATTCATAGTGTGTTTAGAAATGTACCTATCAATCTCGTAAGATTGATGATGGCTCCAACTAAGATGTAAACACCTTAGCTCTTCAATGGCAAGACAATCTTCAAGCTTCCCTTTGAGCCCACCTTGCTCAAATATTAAGCCCACCACTAACAAGCTAGATCCACTCTAATTTTGCACTAGAAAAATTAGAGCATTTTTCTTTAAGAAGTGATTTCTTTCCTCAACTCTTGAAGAAGAAAAAATGAGAGAAAAATTGGAGAAGAAAAGTGTTCAAGTTTCGGCCATTGTGATGCTTGAATGGGGGAAGGGAGACTTGCCTTAGTCTTGCAAAAAGTAGAGACAAAAGTAGCATGCCAAGCCTTGATAGTTGCAAAAGTTGTCTCCAACCCTTCACCTCGCATGCATGCATATATTATATGGTTTTTAACAAATTAAAAACCATGGACTAAATTTAATTATCTCAAACATATTTGAGACTAATCAAACATTACTTGAATTTACTCAAGTCAACTAATTAAATAATTTATTTAAATTGAGCTCTACAAGACTCAATTTAATTTAATTAATTCAACACTTGAATTAATTTAATTATTTGGACTCTACTAGGTCCACTAGTTAAAAAATGTAATGCCCGAGAATTAATCACTGTTAATCAAGGATTATTGACTTATAATTTAACGTGATTACGAAAGGGCCAACTGAGACACGATTTAAGATAATGTGTGGCCATTTACTTTGAATTTCAGAGTGTGTTGCCGAAGCAACACCGCACCCGCGCCCTTGCATGTACCGCACCCACGGTGCATGGACAGAAACTTGGTCAGCTTTATCGAAGGGTGACCGCACCCGCGGTGCAAGTATTACCGCACCCGCGGTGCAGGACCGCACCCGCGGTCTCGACATGTACCGCACCCGCAGTCGTGCAATTTCAGAATGGATAAGAATGCCGAAGCATGAGCGCACCCGCGGTGCAAGATGGAGCGCACCCGCGGTGCGACGTGTTGTGCGAAAATGAGGACACCTCATGATATGCATGCACTGATATATATAGACGGTAATCCCTTCGAATATCATTCAGAGAATTGAAGAAAAGGTCTGAAGAAGAAAGGAGAAAATCCTTACGCCTTTTGCGAGAAATCCGTCCGTCTGATTTTGAATCCGACTTCGGTACTGAGTTCCTATCGATGTAGGCTACAACTGGACATTGATTATTGACAGATTTGAGTTCGAGACTTCGACAGAGTCAGAGTATCAGAAAGAAAGGTATAAATTAATGTTGTGTTGGGATTGCACAACTCGAGTAAGGTTTGACTCGAGTTTCCCTAAATCACATACTTAGTTTATTACATTGATATTTGTAATTGATGAGATTGATGTTTGTTGTCTATTGATTTATAGCCACTGCATGTATTGACTACTGAGTCGTTGAGTCATAGGCTGATTCGCCTAGTCACCGGCTGATTCGTCTGGTTATTGACTGATTCGTCTAAACTTAAGCTGATTCGCTTAGTTACCGGCTGATTCGTCTGGTTATTGACTGATTCGTCTAAACTTAAGCTGATTCGCTTAATTACAGGCTGATTCGTCTGGTTATTGGCTGATTCGCCTAATTCTTGACTGATTCGTCAATTCTGCGGCTGATTCGCCCAGACACTGGATATATGAATTATATCGATGTCGTTTAGGGATTGATTCATTCCTATCGACTGAGATTCGATATAATTACCTATATCCAGACATCGGGATCCCTAGGTTAGACTTGAGTCGAGTCTGAGATGACGCGTCAGGGGAGTCGAGTCTGAGACGACGCGTCGGTTGAGTTGAGTCTGATATGACATGTTGATATACAGTTTTATATATCATTCATGTTTGTTGAATTGCTACATGTTAATGATGACTGATATATGCTTTGGTATATGTTTCTATATAATTGCAAGTTTACATTGTTTATACTGGGATATTTATATCTCACCGGAGTTATCCGGCTGTTGTCTAGTTTTGTATGTGTGAATGCAACAGGTGGGGCTGGATCAGGGTCAAGAAGAGAATGAGAGAAGATAGATAGCGTGGAGATCCGGGCTTCGAAGTATCATAGGATTCAGCACTGATATGTAGTTGAACCTAGTTGAATTCTTGTAGAAAACACAAGATTTGTATGTTCATGTTTAATATGTAATTTGAGTAAATTACATTACGTTTCCGCTTTGTATTTTTTAAAAAAAATTTAGACCCTGTTTTATAATTGATTAATTAGTCCCAATGATGATTAAAAACATGATTAGCGTCCGGGTCCCCACAACAGGTGGTATCAGAGCCATAGATCCTTTAGATTGAGATAAAAGTGGCTAGTGAGCGGGGTAGATTGAGTTTTCTTCCTTGCTTTTGCATGCTAGCAATCTATTATGCTTACTGCTTTATATAATACATGTTACTTGAATTATCTGATTTGATTTTGTAATATGTATGATTTGAAATGAATTCGAACCGATTCTCGATCAACAGTAAGATGATCGGAGGAGAGACTGAATTGAAACAGGTTTGTTGGATTGGGTTACTAATCCTTTTGAGTTTCAGATATGCCTCCTAGACGAATCCCAGAACAGGGTAGTACATCAAATCCTCCAATTGATGTAACACGGACTCAAATGGAAACCTTGCTGAAGAGGTTTCAGTCATTCAAACCACCGACTCTTAAGGGCACTGAGACATCAGTTGAGTGTGAGAGTTGGTTAGGTAACATTGAGATGTTGTTTGATTCACTGGAGTACAGTGATGAGCGCCGAATTAAATTGATTGGGCACCAGTTGCTTGATGTTGCAAAAAGCTGGTTGATTACGATGAAGAGGGCCTTGGAGCAACGAGGTACGATTATTACTTGGGATGTATTTAAAACTGAGTTTTATCAAAAATTCTTCCCAGTGTCGTACATGAAAGACAAGGGGGAGGAGTTTGCCAATTTGAGACAGGGTCAACTGAACATTGAAGAATATGTGACCAAGTTCTCTACCTTGTTGAAGTTTGCTCCACATGTGTCTGAAAATGACGAAGCCATTGCTGATAAGTTCATCAATGGCTTGAATCCCGATATTTTTACATTGGTGAACACAGGACGACTGAATAACTTTGCTGATGCCATGAATAGAGTAAAGGGCGCTGAAGCGGGCCTGATAAGGCAGAAAGGATCTGAATTTGTTCCTCCAGTGTTGAGACCACCGCAACCACCTCCCCGATTCGAGAGTGGCAGTAGCAGTAGGTGGAAGGAAAGATTTTCTGAAGGCTAGAGGAAAGCAGTTTAAGAAGCCTGGCGGAAGTTCTTCTAGCTCCAGTGGTCCCCAACAGAGTTATTGTTAGAGTAGGTGCACGTCGAGCCAAGTGTTGGCCGACTGTTCACAATGAAACTCTTTGTATAAACGATCTTTATTTTAATAATATTTCAATTTATTAATTTGGCGCATCTTTATCTTTATACCCATGCTAGTTGCATAAATAAAGTCCTTGAATATACAAATAGTAGAAAGAATATGAGATGCTCATATGATGAGTATCATGAAACTCATATTTGGAATGCTGTATATTCTAAACCAGTTCCTAGTCGATTCAGCCGCCACTAAGAAGGATAAAGGCCGCTCGAGTTAGAGACTAGTATCTGCGATGTGAGTACCATGTTTCATTGGTAGGGGACATTGTGATGTCCGAGCATGCAGATAGGTGCTCCTGGTAGAGTGCACTGAACAACCCTCTATAAAGGATTTTCCAAGTGGTTCTCACTTATCGAGTGGAAATATCCTAGTTTATGGTTGTACACCATTAGTCCTTATGACCCGGGACAACATTGAGACTCTATATGCTAGCGTTTCACTTTGACTTGTTTACCGACTCTTATGGGGTCATCAGGTGGCAAGGTTGGGTGTTACGGCGAAACATATAGGAGTCGATGCATTGTAGCCGGGGATTCACCGCTTACCTACGGGTATGGATATCCTATGTGTTTTTCATGTATGTGTGGGTTGAAATCTCTGATCAGAGTATGGTGGTAATTATGAAAGGGGTTTCATAGATTACACCATCGATGCAACCACGACATGACACATAGTATCGATTCATTGACAACTCTCGATAGACCAATAGTTGTCGAATCGGTCGGGATATATGAGTTGAAGGGACCGTACTGTACGCTAACCATAATTGAATGGTTCTTGCAGGCACTATCATGTGATACCTAGGGAATCACGTAAGCGATGCTGCTAGGCGTTTAACGTGATTGGTTGGGTACTATCAGACTTGAGTTCTGACGTTCTTACTATCAAGGAGTTGATAAGTAAGAATGGAGCAATTGGGGTATGCTCGAATAAGGACATGCTTAGTCCGAATCACATAGAGATGTGAACCCACGGCTAGTTGTATCAATGAACCATTGAGGGCCACACAAGTACTTGCTTTGTAAATCCCGAAGAGAAGTAAAATAGTTCAATGTGTTGAACGGCTTATAAATGTGTTTATAAGCGTAAAGAAAATAGAAGTATGACTTCTAAGAGAGAAATATAAATTTTAATTTATGGAAGTGTTCCTAAGATTAAAATTTGGCCAAGTAAATAATGTAGTTGAAAATTGTGATTTTCATATACATTATTGTGGACTAAATTAAATTAATTCAAGTGTTGAATTAATTAAACACTAGTGGACCTAGTAGAGTCTAAATAATTAAATTAATTCAAGTGTTGAATTAATTAAATAATATTGAGTCTTGTAGAGCTCAATTTAAATAATTATTTAACTAGTGGGACTTGAGTAAAATCAAGTAATATTTAATTAATCTCAAATGTGTTTGAGATAATAAAATTTAGTCTATGGTTTTTTATGTGTTAAAAACCATATAATATATAAGTGAGACATGTAGGGATTGCATGCTTGGGAGGTGAAGAGCCTTGATTACTTTTTATTAAAATATTCAAAAGGCATGCAACTTTTGAGAGACAACTTTTCACAATACCTAGGCTATTCTCCCACTCTCCCTAACACTTCACTTGGCCGAAAATTGGAAGGGATTTCTCTCCATATTTTTCTTCTCTTTTGTTCTTCATTTCTTGGAGAATAAAATTTTCTCTTTGAAAAATCTTCAAGTTTTTCTAGTGCAAAACTTGAAGGGGTTTACATAGCTTGTGGTGGGCCTAATTCTTGGAGGATTGGAGGTGGAAGCTTGTAGATTTTTCAACCAAGAAGAGCTAAAGTATTTATACTTTATTTGGTGCCATTCATCAACTCTAAGGGGTTGATAGGTAAATCACTTGAACACCCTATGCATGTTTTTGTGATTTTGCAAATATTACACAAATATATTATGGGGGCCGAAATTTTTATGCCAAAAATTATATTTTTCGCTTCCGTTGCGTTTCCGGCCTCCGTAACCGGTCCGCTTTCAAGTGGTATCAGAGCTTAGGTTACGTTTTTTGTGTAATATTTGCATAATATTATATTGAGATCGATTTCTAACCGTTTGAGATTTTTTGTGCAACAAAAACATCAAGGCCGAAATTTTTGAAGAAAAACAAAAAAAAAAAATAATTTTTCGGGCAGCATGTTGCTGCCCGAGGGCTGCCCGAGCTGCCCTGAAATTTCGGGCAGCAAAGGGCAGCCCCCGAAAAAGTCCAGCTTTTAAAATAAAAAAAAAATTTTTTGTTGTGACCGGAATCCGGCGACGGAGCTCCGGCGACGGCGATGACGGCTAGGGTTTCCAAAAGTGTTTTGGACAATCTTAGTGTCATGGGCCTTGAGATGTTGGGCCATTGGATGATCAACATATTTTGTGAAATTTAAATGTGCCAAAATATTTTTGGTGAAAAAATGGTTTTTGGGCCCTTAAGTTTAAATTTACAATTGTTGCACATATTTTCTCATAAAATAAATAATTGAAGTTGGACTTTAATTATTTATAGTAAATTGTGATTTACAAGAAATTCGATTATAAATAAATTAATTTGAAAGTAGACAAAGGAGTTTGTATACTTTGTTAATTTAATTTATAATTGTGGCGGTTAGTGATTGGATCAAGATATATAATATTGGATCAATTAATTATAGTGATAATTAATTGATGGTGTATGATATGTGATTTTATGCATGAAGGATGATCAAAAGCCCAAGCCCAATTTGCTAGGTGTATGCTAGGATATTTGTGTTGAATGATTGTAATAATTATCAATTTAAAGTGGGCTTGGTTTATGGCCCGTTCCCACCCCCATGAGATGTATCCCTATGTGCCATGGATATTTAAATGTAAATATTAGAATAGTGGAAGATCAAGATTGGAAGATGGTGGTCTTGGTGATTATGAAGATCGAAGACATGTAATATTGGATGCTAATGTAATAATTTAGTTGCATTGCATCCCTGCATTTACCCTAGGATTGGACCTAGGCCCGTGTTTGGCTCACACGGGCCATTAGTTTTGGGGCAATTGATCATCCTTGTATTGTTTTCTATTTATAATATATGCATGATATGTTATAAATAATGAGTATGTGCGTTATTATTATTATAATAACAAAGTTGCATGAATCCGGCAAACATACGATCAAACATGGCGAGCTTTTAAAATAAAATTAATGATGAGACCTTTCAAAATTAAAAACCCTCATTTTGAATAAGATTCAAAATAAATATCAAGTCCGAAAAGGGGAATTATAAATTTGTTTATAATTTCCTTGTCTTCCATCGACAATGGATGCATGATGAACGCTACCCGTACTCGGGGCTCGGCTCATATTATTGAGGGGGCCCTGGGTGCCGGAAAGCTGTGACATCCATTGACATGGTGATGTGAACTACGTGGAACTCCCATGATTTCGGCTCATATTATTGAGGGAACTCATGGCGACCGTTCATTAAGGTTCAATATCGATGGGTTAGGCTTGACACGTAAAGATATACGACGTCATATTATTGGGTCCTAATCAAACGTGAGACAAACGTATACGTAGAGGGTTGCATGGCGATGCAATTGGAAACTACCTTTTAGGAGTTGTGATGGCCGATATTATTCGGGATCACAATTCGCTAATTGGACCTTACGTACCTACTGAGGAAAGTGTTTCCCGTTTTCACTAGAGGGTAGTGAAAATGTCAAAACAGTGGGAGCGATTATTTATAAAGTAAAAGTCCAAACTTTATATCTTATTAAATATTTTAAAATAGTCATTAACATTTATCTGTTTTACTTTTCAGTACAAATCTGTGACAATGTCATCAATTCGCAACCCGTTTTCCGTTATTCTCGAAAAACACGTTCTAACCGGACCAAACTATATCACTTGGCTAAGAAATTTAAAGATCGTCCTAAACTCGGAGAGAATCGCATACACACTGACTGAGTCGCCCCCTGATGAGGCTCCGACTAACTGCAGTCCCGAGGAACTGCAGACCTACAAGGATTGGTGCGACCATGACTTGAAGGCGAAGTGTTACATGCAGGCTTCGATGAACGATGAGCTGCAAAGGCGATTCGAGGATGCAAAGAATGCTGCTGACATTCATATGCACATCAAGGAGCTCTTCGGAGAGCAGACTCGGCCTTTGAGGCATGCAACAGTAAAGGAGCTCATCACTTTACGCATGCGAGATGGGACTTCGGTCCATGAGCATGGCCTAAAGTTGATTGGGCTCGTGGACAAGCTCGTGGGCATGGATTTGATCTTGCCATCAGAGTTGACCACGGATGTGCTACTGTTGTCACTGCCTAGCTCTTTCGATCCTTTTGTCGTGAACTTCAATATGAACAAGCTCGAGCCCAGCCTTGAAGAGTTGGTGAACATGCTTGTGACCTTTGAGTCCACCATCAAGAAGGAGAAGTCGGTTCTTTATGTGGGCTCTTCATCTGGCACGAAGACCGGTCCACATGGGAAGGGAAAGAAGCGTTCTTTCCAGCGCCCCAAGAAGAGCGAGCCCTTGAAGAGGCAGACTCCGAGTCCCGTAGTGGCAGCCGCGCCAGCCAAGGCTGAGAAGACTGTTGACATCTGTCACCACTGCAAGAAGCCTGGAAATTGGAGGCGTAACTGCAGGGAATATCTTGCGCAGAAGGGTTCTGGCAAGGGTATGTTCTATATTGAAGTAAATATCTCGATTAATTCTACTTCTTGGGTATTAGATACCGGCTGTGGCTCACATCTCTGTAATGATTTGCAGGTGATGGGAAGAAGTAGGAGGCTCCGAGAGGGTGAGACCTTCCTGAGGATGGGCAATGGAGCAAGGGTTGCTGCCAAAGCCGTAGGATATGTTTATTTAATATTGAACAATGATTTTAAGCTTGTTTTGAGAGATGTTTTGTATGTACCAGACTTGGTTAAAAACATTATTTCCATTTCTATGCTTGATATTGATGGATTTTCTTGTTTATTTAGCAAAGGTGTTTGCAATATTTACAAGAATGAATGTTTAGTTGGTACGGGTGAACTTGAAAACAATCTCTACACCTTAAAATTAAAAGATATTCCACTTAACAATGTCCAAACAATAACAACAACAAATAAGCGCAAACAAGATACTCTTAATTCGGCACAATTATGGCATGCTCGATTAGGTCATATTTCCTCAAGAAGGATGAACAAGCTAGTGGGAGTTGGCATGTTTGATATGTCTGATATTAACGCTCTCACGACTTGTGAATCCTGTCTGAAAGGAAAGATGACCAAAATTCCCTTTAAGGGCCATGCGGAGCGAGCCAAAGGGTTATTGGATTTGATCCATACCGATGTGTGCGGTCCGCTTAGCATCACCACTAAGCATGGACATGCCTACTTCATCACCTTTACCGATGACCATTCGAGGTATGGGTATGTGTATTTGATGAAATACAAGTCTGAAGCCTTTGAAAGGTTCAAAGAATTCAGAAGTGAAGTAGAGAAGCAATTGGGACGAAGCATCAAGACACTTCGATCGGATCGAGGTGGTGAGTACTTGAGTGCCGAGTTCCAAGAGTATCTTAGAGAGAATGGGATTCTCTCGCAGTGGACTCCGCCCGCTACACCGCAGTTAAATGGTGTTTCGGAGCGTCGTAACCGGACTTTGATGGACATGGTTCGGTCTATGATGGGGTTCACGGAGTTGCCGCCATCCTTTTGGGGATATGCGCTTGAAACAGCGGCACTGTTGTTGAACAATGTCCATACAAAGGCAGTTGACAAGACTCCATATGAGATATGGATGGGTAAGCCTCCCAAGTATTCTTATCTTAGAATATGGGGGTGTCCTGCTTATGTGAAGCAGACAGTGGGAGATAAATTGGATAGTCGATCCATTTTATGCTACTTTGTGGGATATCCAAGAAATTCCATTGGATATTATTTCTATCATCCCCAAGAAACAAAGGTGTTTGTTTCTAGGAACGCAACCTTTTTGGAAAAGGAATTTCTATTAGATAGAAAAGGCGAGATGATAGAACTCGAAGAGGTTCGAGAGGCACCCACAGTTGTAGAACCCACACCCAATGAGCTAAGTGAGGAGATACAAGCTACTAGGAGATCCGAGAGGATCTCGAGACCACCTATGAGGTATGGTCTGCTTCTTGAAGAGGGCCATGATGAGCCTAACCTTGGATGTGATCCAAGGACCTTCAAGGAAGCGTTATCGGATGCCGATTCATCCAAGTGGCTTGAAGCGATGGAATCTGAGATGAATTCCATGCATTCAAACCAAGTGTGGAATCTTGTGGATCCACCTGAGGGAACTGTTCCCATAGGGTGTAAATGGATTTACAAGAGGAAACTTGGGGCGGATGGGAAGGTATTGACCTTCAAGGCGCGATTGGTAGCAAAAGGGTATACTCAAAGGCAAGGTGTTGACTATGAGGAAACCTTTTCTTAGATATGGCAGATGGATGTGAAGACAGCCTTCCTTAATGGGGATATTAAGGAAGAGATTTACATGTCTCAACCTGAAGGGTTTACATCCATCGGAAGTGAGCATATGGTATGCAAACTTCAAAGATCTATTTATGGTCTTAAGCAGGCATCGAGGAGCTGGAACCTTAGATTCGATAGTACAATCAAAGAGTTTGGTTTTACTAAGAATCCTGAGGAACCCTGTGTGTATAAGAAGGTCAGTGGGAGTACTGTGACATTCCTTGTTCTTTATGTTGATGACATTCTACTCATTGGGAATGATGTAGGAATGTTGCAATCAACAAAGATATGGTTAGCAAGTAAGTTCTCAATGCAGGACTTGGGTGAAGCATCTTTTGTATTAGGAATACAGATCTATAGAGATAGATCAAAAAGATTGCTTGGTCTCACCCAGTCCACATACATTGATACCATCGTAAAGCGGTTCTCGATGGATGAGTCCAAGAGAGGACATCTACCAATGTGTCATGGCGTGTCCCTATCCAAGTCTATGTCTCCCAAGACTGATGCAGAGATAGCGGCGATGACACGAATTCCGTATGCTTCGGCTATTGGTAGTATCATGTATGGGATGATATCTACACGTCCTGACGTGGCATTTGCACTAAGTGTAGTGAGTAGATATCAATCCAACCCTGGTCTTCCACACTGGAAAGCTGTGAAAGACATCCTCAAGTATTTGAGAAGGACCAATAAGTTGTTCTTGGTCTATGGGGGTGGAGAACTAAAATTGGAAGGCTATACCGACTCTAGCTTCCAAAGCGATGTTGATGACTCGAAGTCAACCTCCGGATTCATATTCATGCTCAATGGTGGTGCTGTCTCTTGGAAGAGTTCCAAGCAAGACAGTACTGCGGATTCCACCACTGAGGCAGAATACATTGCTGCATCGGCTGCAGCAAAGGAGGCTGTTTGGATTAGGAATTTTGTCCAAGAGTTGGGCGTCATTCCAAATGGAGTTGCTCCTATCCCGGTGATGTGCGACAACACGGGAGCCATAGCTCAGGCGAAGGAGCCAAGGTCTCATCAGAAGTCCAAACACGTATTGAGAAAGTACCACATCCTCAGAGAGATCGTGGAAAGAGGAGATGTCGTGATTGACAAAGTCAGCTCCGCAGATAATGTTGCTGATCCACTAACTAAGCCTTTACCAGGACCATCGTTCGAGAAGCATCGCGAATCAATGGGTCTAAAGTATATAGGTAGTTGGCTCTAGTGCAAGTGGGAGATTGTTAGAGTAGGTGCACGTCGAGCCAAGTGTTGGCCGACTGTTCACAATGAAACTCTTTGTATAAACGATCTTTATTTTAATAATATTTCAATTTATTAATTTGGCGCATCTTTATCTTTATACCCATGCTAGTTGCATAAATAAAGTCCTTGAATATACAAATAGTAGAAAGAATATGAGATGCTCATATGATGAGTATCATGAAACTCATATTTGGAATGCTGTATATTCTAAACCGTTCCTAGTCGATTCAGCCGCCACTAAGAAGGATAAAGGCCGCTCGAGTTAGAGACTAGTATCTGCGATGTGAGTACCATGTTTCATTGGTAGGGGACATTGTGATGTCCGAGCATGCAGATAGGTGCTCCTGGTAGAGTGCACTGAACAACCCTCTATAAAGGATTTTCCAAGTGGTTCTCACTTATCGAGTGGAAAAATCCTAGTTTATGGTTGTACACCATTAGTCCTTATGACCCGGGACAACATTGAGACTCTATATGCTAGCGTTTCACTTTGACTTGTTTACCGACTCTTATGGGGTCATCAGGTGGCAAGGTTGGGTGTTACGGCGAAACATATAGGAGTCGATGCATTGTAGCCGGGGATTCACCGCTTACCTACGGGTATGGATATCCTATGTGTTTTTCATGTATGTGTGGGTTGAAATCTCTGATCAGAGTATGGTGGTAATTATGAAAGGGGTTTCATAGATTACACCATCGATGCAACCACGACATGACACATAGTATCGATTCATTGACAACTCTCGATAGACCAATAGTTGTCGAATCGGTCGGGATATATGAGTTGAAGGGACCGTACTGTACGCTAACCATAATTGAATGGTTCTTGCAGGCACTATCATGTGATACCTAGGGAATCACGTAAGCGATGCTGCTAGGCGTTTAACGTGAATGGTTGGGTACTATCAGACTTGAGTTCTGACGTTCTTACTATCAAGGAGTTGATAAGTAAGAATGGAGCAATTGGGGTATGCTCGAATAAGGACATGCTTAGTCCGAATCACATAGAGATGTGAACCCACGGCTAGTTGTATCAATGAACTATTGAGGGCCACACAAGTACTTGCTTTGTAAATCCCGAAGAGAAGTAAAATAGTTCAATGTGTTGAACGGCTTATAAATGTGTTTATAAGCGTAAAGAAAATAGAAGTATGACTTCTAAGAGAGAAATATAAATTTTAATTTATGGAAGTGTTCCTAAGATTAAAATTTGGCCAAGTAAATAATGTAGTTGAAAATTGTGATTTTCATAAACATTATTGTGGACTAAATTAAATTAATTCAAGTGTTGAATTAATTAAACACTAGTGGACCTAGTAGAGTCTAAATAATTAAATTAATTCAAGTGTTGAATTAATTAAATAATATTGAGTCTTGTAGAGCTCAATTTAAATAATTATTTAACTAGTGGGACTTGAGTAAAATCAAGTAATATTTAATTAATCTCAAATGTGTTTGAGATAATAAAATTTAGTCTATGGTTTTTTATGTGTTAAAAACCATATAATATATAAGTGAGACATGTAGGGATTGCATGCTTGGGAGGTGAAGAGCCTTGATTACTTTTTATTAAAATATTCAAAAGGCATGCAACTTTTGAGAGACAACTTTTCACAATACCTAGGCTATTCTCCCACTCTCCCTAACACTTCACTTGGCCGAAAATTGGAAGGGATTTCTCTCCATATTTTTCTTCTCTTTTGTTCTTCATTTCTTGGAGAATAAAATCTTCTCTTTAAAAAATCTTCAAGTTTTTCTAGTGCAAAACTTGAAGGGGTTTACATAGCTTGTGGTGGGCCTAATTCTTGGAGGATTGGAGGTGGAAGCTTGTAGATTTTTCAACCAAGAAGAGCTAAAGTATTTATACTTTATTTGGTGCCATTCATCAACTCTAAGGGGTTGATAGTTAAATCACTTGAACACCCTATGCATGTTTTTGTGATTTTGCAAATATTACACAAATATATTATGGGGGCCGAAATTTTTATGCCAAAAATTATATTTTTCGCTTCCGTTGCGTTTCCGGCCTCCGTAACCGGTCCGCTTTCAAGTGGTATCAGAGCTTAGGTTACGTTTTTTGTGTAATATTTGCATAATATTATAGTTATACCGGGGCTTACTGCGGAAATTGTGGAGGGAGACATTCCACTGAACAATGCCAAGGAGTACTTGGTAGCTGCCACTTCTGTAAACAACAGGGACATTTTGCCAGAGTATGTCCACAGAGGGATTCCCAAAGATTCCAGGGAGCTGAATCCGCGGGATCAGCGGCACAGTGGAGTAGACGATCAGCGGTTGTCCCTTCATTTCAGCCAACACCATCTCAGTCACAGCAGAGGCCAGGAGGAAGCCAGACAGTTGGCCAACCTCCTGGACAACAGGCCAGAGTATTTGCTTTGACCGAGGAGCAGGCTCAAGAAGCACCAGATGATGATGTTGCAGATTGTAGACAATGGAGTTTATATTGTACTGCCCGAACCAGAGCTGATTTTGAAACGTTAGAAGCTCAAAAAGTTGATTAGAATTTTAGAACTCAATAACGATAGTCAGAATAGAGTGTCGATCAGAATATCAGGTAAGTAATACTGTATTGTATGTTAATAACTGATTTGTTGTGCCCGATATTTCGAATGTGAAATGACATAGATTGTCAGAAAGGTGCAATACTTGATTTAGTAAGCATCCTGATAGCTGAAACTATTTTGATAGAAACAGATGAGATTAGATATGACAGAGTTTGGACTGAAATGTCTGAACTACAGACAGATAAAGATAGAAAGAAAGAAACCAAGAGATTGGTTATGTAACTTGTCGGTTCCTGAATGGAAATGAGATTACATTTCCAAGGATATCGTGATGAAGTTACTACATTTCTTTCTGAATTGAGTATTGATTGAGTTAGGAATGACAGACTGACCCAGTCTGCGAGTGCTAAACCGTACATGAAGATGTACAAGTATGATATATTACTGAGATTCTGTCAGAAAAGTGATTAGATTACACGAAGTGTGGAGAGTTGAGTATATTAAACCGTGATTTTGGTTGATTTTGCACGTTTAACAGAATGTACAGTAAGAGTTAGATACTAGATTATATCTGAATACTGAATACTATTCACTATCTGATGGACAGTCAGAGTGGATTATCCAGATTTCGGAGGATATGCTGAAAGCCATAATGCTTGATTTTAACACTAAATGACATGATTTATTTTCATTTGTAAGTTTTCGTACAACAACAGCTATCAAACGAGTATTGAGATAACTCCTTTCGAAGCGTTGTACGGAAAGATATATGGATCCTCTCTTTATTGAAATAATATCTCTGAGGTTCTTGAGATTGGATCTGAAATGATCAGAGATATGACTGAAAAGATGAAGCTAATTCAGAAGAAAATGGAAATAGCTCATGATAAACAGACTAAATATGCCAACGTCGGACGACTGACTGTTGGTATTTGAGACCAAAGATCGAATATATCTTTGATTGAGATCAACAGATTCGATAACAGCTGATGATGTTGAGTCGTTACGAACTGTTGATGGGTATATACATATGTTGTATAACCAGTATTACGAGAGTGACTTTATCAGAGCTAATTTTCCAGAAATAGAATTTGATATGAGATTGAAATTTCAGAACATATTCATTGAGATGAGTTTCTGATTTAAACTCTGTATACATTTCTTCTGATATATCCGAATTGATTACTTGTGATTTCGAGGACGAAATCGGATCTTAGGGGGGGAGAAATGTAATGCCCGAGAATTAATCACTGTTAATCAAGGATTATTGACTTATAATTTAACGTGATTACGAAATGGCCAACTGAGACACGATTTAAGATAATGTGTGGCAATTTATTTTGAATTTCAGAGTGTGTTGCCGAAGCAACACCGCACCCGCGCCCTTGAATGTACCGCACCCACGGTGCATGGACAGAAACTTGGTCAGTTTTATCGAAGGGTGACCGCACCCGCGGTGCAAGTATTACCGCACCCGCGGTGTAGGACCGCACCCGCGGTCTCGACATGTACCGCACCCGCGGTCGTGCAATTTCAGAATGGATAAGAATGCCGAAGCATGAGCGCACCCGCGGTGCAAGATGGAGCGCACCCGCGGTGCGACGTGTTGTGCGAAAATGAGGACACCTCATGATATGCATGCACTGATATATATAGACGGTAATCCCTTCGAAAATCATTCAGAGAATTGAAGAAAAGGTCTGAAGAAGAAAGGAAAAAATCCTTACGCCTTTTGCGAGAAATCCGTCCGTCTGATTTTGAATCCGACTTCGGTACTGAGTTCCTATCGATGTAGGCTACAACTGGACATTGATTATTGACAGATTTGAGTTCGAGACTTCGACAGAGTCAGAGTATCAGAAAGAAAGGTATAAATTAATGTTGTGTTGGGATTGCACAACTCGAGTAAGGTTTGACTCGAGTTTCCCTAAATCACATACTTTGTTTATTACATTGATATTTGAAATTGATGAGATTGATGTTTGTTGTCTATTGATTTATAGCCACTGCATGTATTAACTACTGAGTCGTTGAGTCATAGGCTGATTCGCCTAGTCACCGGTTGATTCGTCTGGTTATTGACTGATTCGTCTAAACTTAAGCTGATTCGCCTAGTCACCGGTTGATTCGTCTGGTTATTGACTGATTCGTCTAAACTTAAGCTGATTCGCTTAATTACAGGCTGATTCGTCTAGTTATTGGCTGATTCGCCTAATTCTTGACTGATTCGTCAATTATGCTGCTGATTCGCCCAGACACTGGATATATGAATTATATCGATGCCGTTTAGGGATTGATTCATTCCTATCGACTGAGATTCGATATAATTACCTATATCCAGACATTGGGATCCCTAGGTTAGAGTTGAGTCGAGTCTGAGACGACGCGTCAGTGGAGTCGAGTCTGTGACGACGCGTCGGTTGAGTTGAGTCTGATATGACATGTTGATTTACAGTTTTATATATCATTCATGTTTGTTGAATTGCTACATGTTAATGATGACTGATATATGCTTTGGTATATGTTTCTATATAATTGCATGTTTACATTGTTTATACTGGGATATTTATATCTCACCGGAGTTATCCGGCTGTTGTCTTGTTTTGTATGTGTGCATGACAACAGGTGGGGCTGGATCAGGGTCAAAAAGAGAATGAGAGAAGATAGATAGCGTGGAGATCCGGGCTTCGAAGCATCATAGGATTCGGCACTGATATGTAGTTGAACCTAGTTGAATTCTTGTAGAAAACACAAGATTTGTATGTTCATGTTTAATATGTAATTTGAGTAAATTACATTAAGTTTCCGCTTTGTATTTTAAAAAAAAAAATTTAGACCCTGTTTTATAATTGATTAATTAGTCCCAATGATGATTAAGAACATGATTAGCGTCCGGGTCCCTGTAATTGAACCTAGTTGAATTATTGTAGACAACATCAGATTTGTATGTTTATGTTTAATATGTAATTTGAATTTAATTACATTACGTTTCCGCTGTGTATTTTAAAAAAGAAAAATTAGACCCTGTTTATTATAAGTAACTAATTAGTCCCAATGACGATTAAGAACTGGATTAGCTTCCGGGTCCCCACAACAGGTGATTAATTCAACACTTGAATTAATTTAATTTAGTCCATAATAATGTTTATGAAAATTACAATTTTCAAATACATTATTCACTTGGCCAACTTTTAATTTAGGAACACTTCCATAAATTAAAATTTACATTTCTCTCATAGAAGTCATACTTCTATTTTTCTTTACGCTTATAAACTCATTTATAAGTCGTTCAACACATTGAACTATTTTACTTCTCAACGGGATCTAGAAAGCCAGCACTTGTGTGGCCCTCAATGGTTCATTGATACAACTAGCCGTGGGTTCACATCTCCATGTGATTCGGACTAAACATGTCCTTATTCAAGCATACCCCAATTGCTCCATTCTTACTTATCAACCCCTTGATAACAAGAACGTCAGAACTTAAGTCTGATAGTACCCAACCAACCATGTTAAACGCCTAGCAACATCGCTTACATGATTCCCTAGGTATCAAATGATAGTGCCTGCAAGAACCATTCAATTATGGTTAGCGTACAGTACGGTCCCTTCAACTCATTTATCCCGACCGATTCGACAACCATTGGTTTATCGAGAGTTGTCAATGAATCGATACTATGTGTCATGTCGTAGTTGCATCGATGGTGTAATCTATGAAACCCCTTTCATAATTACCACCATACTCTGATCAGAGATTTCAATCTACATACACATGAGAACACATAGGATATCCATACCCGAAGGTAAGCGGTGAATCCCCGACTACAATGCATCGACTCCTATATGTTTCGACAGAACACCCAACCTTGCCACCTGATGACCCCATGAGAGTCGGTAAACAAGCCAAAGTGTAAATCTAGCACATAGAGTCTCAATGTTGTCCCGGGTCATAAGGACTAATGGTGTACAACCATAAACTCGGACTTTTCCACTCGATAAATGAGAACCACTTGGAAAGTCCTTTATGGAGTGTTGTTCAGTGCACTCTACCAGGAGCACCTATCTGCATGATCGGACATCACAATGTCCCCTACCAATGAAACATGGTACTCACATCGCAGATACTAGTCTCTAACTCGAGGGGCCTATATCCTTCTTAGTGGCGGCTGAATCGACTAGGAACTGTTTAGAATATATAGTATTCCAAATATGAGTTTCATGATACTCATCATATGAACATCTCATATTCTTTCTACTATTTGTATATTCAAGGACTTTATCTATGCAACTAGCATGGGTATACAGATAAAGAAGTGCCAAAATAATAATTTTAAATATTATCAAAATAAAGATCGTTTATACATAGAGTTTCATTGTGAACACTCGGCCAATACTTGGCTCGACGGGCACCTACTCTAACAAAACAATGAATCTAGTATGTGATTTTGTTGGAAACTCCAATCAAATCTGATTCGAGTCGTATCTTCCCCACAATCACATGAATTATACCTTTCGTGTCGAACAATATGTCGTAGTCAAAGTCTCGAGTTTAAAGTGGCCAATACAAATCTGAAATGGCAATGTATAGTAGTACCATGTGACAATACCACTCATATTGTGGGGACCCGGGTTCTAACTCAATTCTTTTGGGATTTATTGGATCTTTGCTTGAAAATGTGGGTCAAAATTTTGCTTTTTAATATTAAATCAAATGTAAACATAAAGCATGTCACTATTATTTAAACAACCATAAAGTACATACACATCTGTCTGATATAAACATACACGATTGTCTAAAAGTTCCGTACAAGTCTAGTACAATAACAAGTAGTCTTCTTCTACACCCGGCATCGCCACACTATAAACTCTCTCTTCAACGACGTGACCCTGTACCTGCCCCACCTGTTGTCAAATACACATACAGACAAGACAACAGCCGGATAACTCCGGTGAGAACGAATCCCAGTATAAAACATGTATGCATGCAATGTAATAATCATATACAAAAGCATAGCATATATCAAGTAACATGAATTAAAATCTAAATATGTAAAGGAATACGAATCTGTATTCAACATCTAGTTCTTGACTCGATTCATTCCTAATCTAGGGATCCCGGTGTGAATAAGACGGTCTGTCACCTACCCAACCACTCGGGGTGAGGGTACGTCTTATTCCTAGACTTTGGTCAACTCTGTATCGAGGGTCTACACATAGAGGAAATCTACTACTATGCGTCGATACACCGAAACGTCTAGTTTTGGCCAATCTTCCAATATCTCCTATCTCAAGACTCGATTATAAATCAATAAACAAGACATTACATAATTAAATGTAATAACAATCTAGTATGTGATTTAGGGAAACTCGTATCAAATCTGAATCGAGTTGTGCAATCCCGTGACCACATGAATTATGCATTTCTTGTCGAATAGTCGGTGTCGTAGTCGAAGTCTTGAGTTCACAATAACCAATACAAATCTGAAATGGCATAATCAATGTGCACTTTATCAATATACATTTCAAGCAATTCAATATACAAGCTGAAATCGGTTTCAGTATACTTCGACGGCGTAACAGCGTAATTCTTCGATACCGCTAACTCAATAATATCATACCCAATCACAAGCAACTCATACTAACATCAAAACATCAACATATATTCTAAAATCTGTATAATTTCGGTCTATCACATGCTGGAAATTCTCGAACATATATACGGTATCCGAAATTCAATCCGATTGCATTTCTACTATACTCAATATACCAAAAACACATATTTCTAACAAAATCATAACTTCTCCAACATATGAATTTCGAAGCATGCTGGAAATGAACAATACTTACATCCTTAGCTAGCTCTTGTTGCAAGGATCACAAATCTGTACTCGAAACTAAAATCGGATAGCTAGTTGTTGCATAATCTCAATTCTAATATGAAGAAACTTTGAAGAAAACAAAGGGGAACTCTCGGTGCTCTCAGCTGCTGGAATGAAGAATGAAGATTCAGCAATTTCATATATATATACATGCCTTGTGTCAAGCCAAGAAACAAAGGTGGCATTCTCGCATGCAGCACCGCGGGTGCGGTCTTCTTGCACCGCGGGTGCGCTCATGCTTCGGCAGCCCTTTCATTTTCTGAAATTCATCGACCGCGGGTGCGGTCTCTGCAAGACCGCGGGTGCGGTGATGCTACGGGCAAACTTCATAATTCTGAATAATACACCGCAGGTGTGGTCTTGTCTGAGGCGCAGGTGCGGTATGGCTTCGGCCATTCTTTCAAAAATTCTCATTTTTATGTCATGCATTCTCACCTCTTCAAATCTAACATCAATGACAACTGATAATTCTCGAGCCTTACATGTCTCCCCCTCTTAGACAGGAGTTCGTCCTCGAACTCGTAAACAAGTAATCATGCAAGTATATACGAAAGCAGTATAACTAAACTAAAATAGGGACTCACATCATATGAATAGCTCGGGATGTCTCTGTCTCATCTCAGATTCTGTTTCCCAAGTTGCTTCCTCGATACCATGACGACTCCACTGAACCTTCACAAGCGGGATAGTCTTGGTTCTAAGCTGTTTCTCCTTCCGATCAAGAATCTGTATCGGTCTTTCAACATAGCTCAGAGTCTGATCGAACTCGGCTTCGTGAGGCTGAATGACATGAGAACTATCTGGCATATATCTGCGTAACATTGATACATGAAAAACATCGTGTATACCAGATAACGACGAAGGAAGAGAAAGTTTATAAGCTCGATCGCCAATCTTTTCAAGAATCTCATACGGACCGACGTATCTAGGAGACAACTTTCCACGCTTGCCAAATCTGACAATGCCTCTGAAAGGTGAAATCTTCAAAAATACTCGGTCTCCCTGTTCAAATATCAATGGTCTGCGTCTGATATTGGCGTATTTCGCTTGCCTATCCTGTGCCGTCTTCATTTGCTTCTGAATGATCTTCACTTTCTCGGTCATCTCACGGATCATATCAGGTCCCAACTCTGGTACCTCGGAGATATCATCCCAGTACAACGGAGATCTGCACTTCTTTCCGTATAAAGCTTCGAACGGTGCCATCTCAATGCTAGTCTGATAGCTGTTGTTGTATGAAAACTCACACAACGGCAATGAATCTCGCCAACTAGTACCAAAGTCTAGTACTACAGCTCTCAGCATGTCCTCTAAAGTCTGGATAGTCCGCTCTGACTGTCCGTCTGTCTGAGGATGATAAGCAGTGCTCAGGTGTAAAGTCGTACCCAAAGCCTGCTGCAAACTGTGCCAGAAGTGAGAAGTGAATCGTGGATCACGATCTGATACGATCGACTTCGGCACACCGTGCAATCTGACGACCTCTCTGACATATAACTCTGCCATCTGATCAGGTCGATATGTCATTCTGTACGGAATAAAGCACGCTGATTTGGTCAGTCTGTCTATCACAACCCAAATCGCGTCACAGCCCCGCGAAGATCGAGGTAACTTCGTCACGAAATCCATGGAAATGTGATCCTATTTCCATTCAGGAATAGACAAACTCTGAATTAAACCTCCGGGCTTCTTTCTTTCTGCCTTCACCTGCTGGCAATTCAGACACTTAGACACAAAGTCTGCAATATCTGTCTTCATTTGCTTCCACCAAAATTGCGTCTTCAAATCATTGTACATCTTCCTGCCACCAGAATGAATGCTGAACCGACTACAGTGTGCCTCTGACATGATCTTTCGTCTCAGATCTGAAACATCTGGCACTACTAGACGGTTATTCATATACAGAACAGAATCTCTAACCTGATACTCTGATATATGACCAGCTCTGACCATATCAATCGATCTTCGAACGCTCGGATCAGTTCTCTGCGCTTCTTTGACCCTCAAAATCAAATCTGGCTCAATCTGAATCGCAGCAAGTTGCAACGGTCTACTCTCTGTGTCAAATGTCAACCCAGACAAGCAACAATCCTCTACTAAATTCGATACACCTACTGTCGACAAGGAAAGAGCACATACCTTTCGGCTCAAGGCGTCTGCCGCTGCATTCGACTTCCCTGGATAGTACTTGATCTCGCAATCAAAATATTTCAGCAATTCAAGCCATCTTCGCTGCCTCATGTTCAACTCTGACTGAGAAAAGAGGTACTTCAGGCTTTTATTGTGACACCCTGACCCATTACAATTAAAAATACAGCGGAATTTAAAATTTTCATACAACTGGAAGGAGTTTCAAAATACATTTCCAAATATCATCAAAAGTATTAACATGATCAACTAAATGATACATCAAAATACAAAACATCATTTTAATGATCATGTCCAAAAATATTGCTTGCAAAACAAACTACTTCCTTCCAATCTTCGTATGCATATGACTCCCATCCACAGTCAACGTCCTGGCCCGTCACTCTTATCTGCATCACATGAAAATAACTGAAATGAGTATAAAACTCAGCAAGTGGAACTCTTACATCGCAATGAACATATCATACTCTGTAAAACATGGCTTTAAAACATAAATACCATCAATTCTGAAATAAATATCATAGCAATAGCATAGCAATAAGATGGTATTTCTCTTTACTCTGGTTGGATTGATATCAATAGTAACTCTGTCTGTGTTGCTCGTATCCCAATCGATATAAACCGATAACTCTGAGGGATATAAGCCTATGGTCGTTGATCAACTAATTGGATGCAATCTCTGACTATGTATCTATCAATCCAATAAAACATTTGAAACTCTCTCTTGGCATTTAATCAATCACTTTGAAGTCTATACTCTTTGTATTCCCTTTTTAAGTACAATTGAGACATACAATGTCTCCAATACATATACAATTGAATCAATACATAGTTATGAAGCCAATGAAGGAAATAACACATTAAAATCTTTGAAACACAATACATATACTATCATGTGAGCACAAGGGATGAAATTCCACTTACAAACCACAATAACACCTTGAATCTAACTCTTGGTACACCACCTACAACAATAATCCATAAATAACACCAACATCAACTCAATATCCAAGAATCCAAGTCAAATAATCCATAAATCCATAAACACAACAAACCTACAATATCTCTTCTCCAAAAACCAAGAAATAAATCCACCAAAAGCTTACCTAAGCTTCCTAGAGCAACCAAGAACTTCGATCTCAACTCGAAACTCCAACTAAATCCAAGAATCAAAGATGAGAAGTGAAGAAAATGGAGGAAAACCCTTGTCTTCCAAGAGAAAAACGAGAATGGAGGAGAAAAGAAAGGGGAAAGTGAAGTCAACCATCCAAAAAGGTACTAAATATCTCGACCATACCTCTACTGTTCATCACCGCGGGTGCGCTGCCAACAAGCACCGCGGGTGCGCTAAGCTCTCGACAATCCACCAAAGATCCAAACTCGATGACCGCGAGTGCGGTCCTGCAATTACCTCGGGTGCGGTTTACACCGCGGGTGCGGTACTAACATCACTGCGGGTGCGGTGAATCCACGGTAAAACCCACAAATTCCAACAATGACGACCGTGGGTGCGGTCCTTACACTGAGTGTGGGTGCGGTGCTGCCACGGCCAAGACACAATCTAAGGCAACTAAAATCGAACCAAAACACTGAAACGAACAACCAACAACAACTAACACCTCAAGACAATAATAACCAACAATACTATGGCCCATAATCACAACTCTAATCATACAACTAAACTTAGACTAAATTAATAAATCTATAACATACGAAAACTTAAACCGTACCGTACACCGGGCTCGGCTATTACAATCTCCCCTCCTTAAGGGAATTTCGTCCTCGAAATTGACGTCACTGCACGAACAACTCAGGATACTTCTCTCTCATCTCATCCTCTGGCTCCCACGTAGCCTCTTCGATCAAATGGTTCCTCCAAAGGACTTTAACGATGCCGATCTCTTTGTTTCTCAATACTCTGACTCTGCGATCCAAAATCTGGACCGGAATCTCTTGGTAGGTCAAATTCGGCGTCAAGTCCAATGGCTCATGGCGAAGAACATGGGAAGGATTCGCAATATACTTCCTGAGCATCGATACGTGAAAAACATTATGGACTCTATCAAGATCTGGCGGTAGGGCTAACCTGTAGGCTCGATCACCAACTCTGTCCAATATTGTAATGCCCGGAACAATGATTGACATATACGAATATGTTGTGAAGATTGTACATAACCATAAGAAATAAGAAATGATATCATATATGATTTTCAGTATGATTATGACTTGTTGGGACAGAAGTACTGTATTGGATTATGATTGAGAATATGATAGTGTTGATATCTATTGAGAATTAGGTTGACCGATATCGAGAATATTGGAGTATTTATATTTCGGTGAGACCGGAAGGACCGAACCGAGATCGGAACGTACGATCAGAGTTCGCATCGTCCGTTCGGAGTTCGGAGCGTCCGAGCCAGGTGGCTGGACACATGGATGGCATGCAATAGTTCGGATCGACCGATCGTAGTTCGGATCATCCGAGACAGTTGGCTAGAGACGTGGAAGACATGCAGGATTCGGAACGTACGAAGTAAGTTCGGAGCGTCCGAAGGGTGTCAGATCGGAGCGTCCGAAGTGGATCGGATCTTCCGATCATTGTCTATAAATAGAGGCGAGGTTTCGTTAGATTTGAAAGCATTAGAAACATTTCTTAGAAGTGTTAAGAATCATTCCTATTGCAGATTCATCTTCACGACTGTAACAGCAATTCTACGACGGAAGGTATACTACATGTTTTGTTTTGGGGAATCACGACTCAAATGAGATCACATTTGAGTTTCCCAACTAAAATCACATACGAGTTTTATTGTTTATATCTTGATATAGGTATTATTATAGATTTGTTTATATGCAAATCTCGTTATGCTTTGTTTACAGATCATGTTACATTGCATTAGATGTTTATTAGAACTTGTATTCAATTCCTATTATGCTTTGTTTACAGATCATGTTACATTGCATTAGATGATTATGCTTGTTTACAGATTTTGTATTCATGCATTAAGATAGGACAGTCTGGAGATCAGGCAGACTTCTAGACGTTCGGTTCTATCCCAGCTTAGGGGAAGATCACCCCCCTATTGTAGACGTGGATACAGATCAGGCCGAAGTCTAGGAATAAGACGTACCGTCACCCCGATTGGGAGGGTAGGTGATAGATCGTCTTATTCACACCGGGATCCCTAGAGTTTTAGTCGAGTCGCATTCTAGACATGATTAGGCTCGCATTTCATGATTTTATATGAATGACATTCATATCAGCATGTTTCATGTTTTATAGTATTTATATGCATGTTCACATGTTTATACTGGGATGTGTTCTCACCGGTTTTCCGGCTGTTGTTATGTCTGTATGTGTGCATAACAACAGGTGGGGCAGGATTTGGGTCGAGACAGAGATGATCGTGTTAGCGTGGAGATCTCGGGCCTAGCAGACGGACCAGTAGTTGTCTTTTGATATGTACTGTATTTTATTACTGGTTAGTTGAGGACATACGGAACATGACATAGATTTTATGTTTGTATGTTGTAAATTAAATAAAGAACTTGTGCTTGTCTAGTTACATTTTGATTTAAATATAAAAGCGAAAAATTGACCCACGTTTTTAATAACAATCCATTTAATCCCAAGAAAAAGTATTAGAGCCCGGGTCCCCACAACAGGTGGTATCAGAGCCGATAGTTCCGTTAGACTGAAATAGGATAGAATGAGCGGGGTAGATCGAGTCTTCTTCCTTGCTTGATGATGTGCTAGCATGATTATTGCTTTCTTATTATATGTTGTTTGGTATTTGATTAATTTCAGCATGTGATTGACTGAATCAGAACCGATTCTAGATCAGAGGTAACTGACTAGATGATGGCTGAGACAGTTGTATATCTTGTTTACTAATCAGTTGGATTATTAGATATGCCTCCTAGAAGAGCAGCCGTACCTCTACGACCAGCAGCGCCAGAGCAGGGGAGTACATCCGGAGATTCTATGGATGTTACGGCGACCCCTATGGAGACGTTGCTGAAGCGATTCCAATCCTTTCGACCTCCCACTTTAAAAGGTACCGAGAATGCCATCGAGTGCGAAAGTTGGCTTGAAGATATTGAGATGCTATTCGACTCATTGGAGTACAGTGATGAGAAGAGGATCAAGCTAATTGGCCATCAATTGCAAGATATAGCAAAGAATTGGTGGTTGAACATTAGGAGAGCTTTAGAGCAGCGGGGTACCGAAATTTCTTGGAAGGTATTCAAAACCGAGTTTTATCAGCGATTCTTCCCTGTATCCTACCGTAAAGATAAAGGCGCTGAATTCGCAAACCTGAGGCAAGGACCATTGAACATTGAGGAGTACGTTGCTAAATTCTCTTCTTTGCTTCGTTTTGCACCCCATGTTTCAGGAAATGACGAGGCCATGGCGGATCAGTTTATAAATGGCCTGAATCCAGATATCTTTACGTTAGTCAATACTGGGAGACCCGATAACTTCTCGGATGCATTGAATCGTGCCAAAGGAGCTGAAGCAGGATTGCTTAGACAACGGAGTGCTCCGTATGTTGCACCGAGTCCGAGACCGCCACTACCTCCATCCCAAGTTCCTCCTCCTCGATTCGAAAGTGGTGGTAGTGGTAGTGGACGCAAAGAACAGCTGAAGGCGAAGGGGAAACAGTTTAAAAGACCAGGGAGCAGTTCATCGAGCTCCAGCGGATCAAAACAGAGTGGTTTTGATCAAAGTTCAAGGTTTATCGGTGGTTATTGCAGTTCCTGTGGAGGAAAGCATGCGACTGAACAGTGTCAAGGGGTGACAGGGAGATGCAACTATTGCAGGCAACCAGGGCATTTTGCCAAAGTCTGTCCACAGAGAGGTGTACAGCAAGGCCAGAGTGGAAGAGCATCCGGTTCAGTACCTCAGTTTGAGCGGCAGGCATCGTCGGTTCACTCTTTTCAGCCTCCACCAGCACCGACTCCACCCAGAGGCCGAGATAGTCAGACTGTGACTCAACCTCCGAGGCAACAGGCCCAAGTGTTTGCGTTGACAGAGGAGCAAGCACAAGATGCACCAGATGATGTTATAGCAGGTAACTGTCTCCTTTATGGTTATCCTGCTTATATCTTGATAGATACAGGTGCATCGCATACATTCATCTCAGAACGATTTGCATTGTTGCATTCATTGCCTGTTGAGTCGTTGTTAGACGTTGTGTCTATTAATTCTCCGTTGGGAAGTGGATTAATATCTGTAACTACGGTTAGACATTGCATTCTACAGTTTGAGGGGCATGAGATTGACCTAGATTGTATAGTGTTGGGTCTAGCTGATTTTGATTGTATAGTCGGTATTGACATGCTAACGAAGTACAGAGCCACCGTGGATTGTTTCCATAAGATTGTCAGATTCAGACCCGAGATGACAGACGAGTGGAAATTCTACGGGAAGGGTTCCAGATCTCGGATTCCCTTGATTTCGGCTCTTACTATGAACAGACTGTTACAGAAAGGAGCGGATGGTTTCTTTGTTTATGCTGTAGATATGCAGAAGTCGAGCCCGGCATTGGCAGATCTGCCAGTAGTACGGGAATTTCCAGATATTTTTCCACATGAGATCCCAGGATTACCTCCGGTTCGTGAGATAGATTTCAGCATTGAACTTGCGCCAGGTACCGTACCTATTTCGAGAGCTCCATATAGGATGGCACCCATCGAACTCAAAGAATTGAAAGCACAATTAGAAGATCTTCTAGCCAAGGGATATATCAGACCTAGTGTATCTCCTTGGGGCGCTCCGGTGCTGTTCGTGCGAAAGAAAGATGGGTCGATGCGGTTGTGTATCGATTACCGGCAGTTGAACAAGGCAACGATCAAGAATAAATATCCTTTGCCTAGGATCGATGACCTATTTGATCAGTTGCAGGGATCCTCGGTCTATTCTAAGATTGATTTACGTTCTGGTTATCATCAGCTCAGAGTTCGAGATATAGACATACCAAAGACAGCGTTTCGAACCAGGTATGGACATTACGAATTTATTGTCATGCCTTTTGGTTTAACAAATGCTCCTGCGGTATTTATGGGCTTGATGAACCAAGTGTTTCAGAGATATCTAGATGAATTTGTGATTGTCTTCATTGATGACATTTTGGTGTATTCGAAGAACAGAAATGAGCATGCAGAGCATCTCAGAATTGTGTTGCAGACGTTGAGAAACGAGCGACTGTATGCTAAATTGTCAAAGTGTGAGTTTTGGTTGAATAGAGTTGTCTTCTTAGGACATATCATTTCTGGAGATGGTATTTCTGTTGATCCGAGTAAAGTGGAAGCTGTGATTAGTTGGTCGAGACCGACTTCTGTACCAGAAATACGCAGTTTCATGGGCTTAGCCGGATACTACAGAAGATTTATAAAAGATTTCTCCAGTATTGCAAAACCAATAACTCAATTAACACAAAAGAATGCACCATTTGTTTGGTCAGAGGAGTGTGAGTCTAGCTTTGTTGAATTGAAGAAAAGGCTGACCAGTGCTCCAGTATTGACGATACCTTCAGGTACAGGTGATTTTGTTGTATATTGTGATGCTTCTCATAGAGGTTTGGGATGTGTTCTTATGCAGCGAGGTCATGTGATCGCATACGCCTCGAGACAAATGAAGCCACATGAAGTTCGATACCCCATTCATGATCTTGAATTGGCGGCTATCGTGTTTGCATTAAAGATTTGGCGTCATTATCTCTATGGCGAGAAATTTGAGATCTTTTCCGATCACAAGAGCTTAAAGTACCTATTTTCTCAATCAGAATTGAATATGAGGCAACGTAGATGGCTAGATCTTCTGAAAGACTTTGACTGTGAAATCAAATATTATCCAGGAAAGTCAAATGCAGCAGCAGATGCCTTGAGTCGTAAGGTATGTTCATTGTCCTTATCGACGATAGGTGTTAACAAGTTAGTTGAAAATTGCTGTATGTCTGGATTAGAATTTGATACAGATAGTAAGCCACTACGACTCTTTACGATCCAAGTTGAGCCCAATTTGATTATGAGGATTAAGGAAGCACAAAGAACTGATCAGAATGTGCAAAGATCAATCCAAATGGTCAGATCAGGGCATGTATCAGAATATCAGGTACGAGATCATGTGTTGTACGTGAATAACCGTCTAGTTGTGCCAGATGTTGCAGATTTGAGGCAGCAGATTCTGACAGAGGCACATTGTAGTCGGTTCAGCATTCATCCTGGAGGCAGGAAGATGTACAATGACTTGAAGACACAGTTCTGGTGGAAGCAAATGAAGTCAGACATTGCCGAATTTGTGTCTAAATGCTTGAACTGCCAACAGGTGAAGGCCGAGAGGAAGAAGCCGGGGGGTTTACTTCAGAGTTTATCCATTCCAGAATGGAAATGGGACCACATTTCCATGGATTTCGTGACGAAGTTACCTCGATCATCCAGAGGTTGCGATGCGATTTGGGTCATTATTGACAGATTGACCAAATCTGCTTGTTTCATCCCTTATAGAATGACGTTTAGACAGGATCAGATGGCGGAGATTTATATTCGCGAGGTAGTCAGATTGCATGGAGTGCCGAAGTCTATCGTATCAGATCGTGATCCACGATTCACTTCTCACTTCTGGCACAGTTTACAGCAGGCGTTAGGTACGACCTTACACCTTAGCACTGCTTACCATCCTCAGACAGACGGACAGTCAGAGCGGACTATACAGACATTAGAGGATATGTTAAGAGCCGTAGTGCTAGATTTTGGCATTGGTTGGCAAGATTCTCTACCTCTTTGCGAATTCTCGTACAATAATAGCTATCAGACGAGCATTGAGATGGCACCGTTTGAAGCTTTGTATGGCAAGAAGTGCAGATCTCCGCTATATTGGGATGACGTTTCAGAGGTACCAGAACTTGGGCCAGATATGATTCGTGACATGACTGAGAAGGTAAAGATCATTCAGAAACGAATGAAGACAGCACAAGATCGACAAGCAAAGTACGCCAATATCAGACGTAGACCGTTAGTATTTGAGGCGGGAGATAGAGTGTTTTTAAAGATTTCTCCATTTAGAGGCGTTGTTCGATTTGGCAAACGCGGAAAACTCTCTCCTCGATACATTGGTCCTTACGAGATTCTTGAAAAGATTGGCGATCGAGCTTATCGACTTGCTCTTCCTCCTTCCTTATCCGGAATACATGACGTATTTCATGTATCAATGTTACGCAGATATATACCAGATGTTTCTCATGTTATTCAACCGAACGAAGCTGAACTTGATCACACCTTGAGCTATATAGAACGACCGATACAGATTCTTGATCGAAAGGACAAACAGCTCAGAACGAAGACCATTCCACTTGTGAAAGTTCAGTGGAGTCGACATGGCATTGAGGAAGCGACGTGGGAAACGGAAGAAAACATGAGACAGAAACACCCCGAGTTATTTATATGATATGAGTATGTATTCAGTTTTAGATTATCAAACTGTTTTAGATACTTTGTATGGTTACTTCAGTTCGAGGACGAACTTCTGTCTTAGAGGGGGAGAAATGTAATGCCCGGAACAATGATTGACATATACGAATATGTTGTGAAGATTGTACATAACCATAAGAAATAAGAAATGATATCATATATGATTTTCAGTATGATTATGACTTGTTGGGACAGAAGTACTGTATTGGATTATGATTGAGAATATGATAGTGTTGATATCTATTGAGAATTAGGTTGACCGATATCGAGAATATTGGAGTATTTATATTTCGGTGAGACCGGAAGGACCGAACCGAGATCGGAACGTACGATCAGAGTTCGCATCGTCCGTTCGGAGTTCGGAGCGTCCGAGCCAGGTGGCTGGACACATGGATGGCATGCAATAGTTCGGATCGACCGATCGTAGTTCGGATCATCCGAGACAGTTGGCTAGAGACGTGGAAGACATGCAGGATTCGGAACGTACGAAGTAAGTTCGGAGCGTCCGAAGGGTGTCAGATCGGAGCGTCCGAAGTGGATCGGATCTTCCGATCATTGTCTATAAATAGAGGCGAGGTTTCGTTAGATTTGAAAGCATTAGAAACATTTCTTAGAAGTGTTAAGAATCATTCCTATTGCAGATTCATCTTCACGACTGTAACAGCAATTCTACGACGGAAGGTATACTACATGTTTTGTTTTGGGGAATCACGACTCAAATGAGATCACATTTGAGTTTCCCAACTAAAATCACATACGAGTTTTATTGTTTATATCTTGATATAGGTATTATTATAGATTTGTTTATATGCAAATCTCGTTATGCTTTGTTTACAGATCATGTTACATTGCATTAGATGTTTATTAGAACTTGTATTCAATTCCTATTATGCTTTGTTTACAGATCATGTTACATTGCATTAGATGATTATGCTTGTTTACAGATTTTGTATTCATGCATTAAGATAGGACAGTCTGGAGATCAGGCAGACTTCTAGACGTTCGGTTCTATCCCAGCTTAGGGGAAGATCACCCCCCTATTGTAGACGTGGATACAGATCAGGCCGAAGTCTAGGAATAAGACGTACCGTCACCCCGATTGGGAGGGTAGGTGATAGATCGTCTTATTCACACCGGGATCCCTAGAGTTTTAGTCGAGTCGCATTCTAGACATGATTAGGCTCGCATTTCATGATTTTATATGAATGACATTCATATCAGCATGTTTCATGTTTTATAGTATTTATATGCATGTTCACATGTTTATACTGGGATGTGTTCTCACCGGTTTTCCGGCTGTTGTTATGTCTGTATGTGTGCATAACAACAGGTGGGGCAGGATTTGGGTCGAGACAGAGATGATCGTGTTAGCGTGGAGATCTCGGGCCTAGCAGACGGACCAGTAGTTGTCTTTTGATATGTACTGTATTTTATTACTGGTTAGTTGAGGACATACGGAACATGACATAGATTTTATGTTTGTATGTTGTAAATTAAATAAAGAACTTGTGCTTGTCTAGTTACATTTTGATTTAAATATAAAAGCGAAAAATTGACCCACGTTTTTAATAACAATCCATTTAATCCCAAGAAAAAGTATTAGAGCCCGGGTCCCCACAAATATCTCGAATGGACCAATAAACCTCGGACTCAACTTACCCTTCTTGCCAAATCGCATCACACCCTTGAGAGGTGCTATCTTCAGAAACACATGATCGCCAACCTCAAACTGCAAAGGTTTACGACGAACATCTGCATAGCTCTTCTGTCTCGACTGCGCAGTCTTCATCCTCTCACGGATAACAGCAACAATATCGGCCGTCTGTTGGACCAACTCTGGTCCCAACATCTTCCTCTCACCAACCTCATCCCAATACAAGGGAGATCTATACTTCCTACCATAAAGTGCTTCATACGGTGCCATCCCAATCGTCGCTTGGTAGCTATTATTGTACGTGAACTCCACAAGAGGCAACTTAGAATCCCAGCTACCAGAATAATCGATAGTACAAGCTCTGAGCATATCCTCTAGAATCTGAATGACTCTCTCTGATTGACCATCGCTCTGAGGGTGATAAGCTGTACTGAACGCTAACCGAGAACCCAAAGCTCTGTGCAAACTCTTCCAAAACTCTGAAGTAAATCTAGGGTCACGATCAGACACAATCGACACAGGGACACCGTGAAGTCTAACAATCTCTGCTATGTAATCCTCGGCATACTGGTTCTTGGAATACGTCGTCTTGACTGGAAGAAAGTGCGCTGACTTGGTCAATCGATCGACAATAACCCAAATGGAATTGAAACCCTTCTGCGTCCTAGGAAGACCAGTCACGAAATCCATCGTAATATGCTCCCACTTCCACTGAGGAATCGGCAATGACAACAATGTCCCAGCAGGTCTCTGGTGCTCAATCTTCACCTGCTGACAAGTTAGGCACTGAGAAATGAACATAGCAATATCTTTCTTCATACCTGGCCACAAGTAAAGTCGACGAAGATCCTGATACATTTTGGTACTGTCTGGATGTATCGAATATGGCGCGGTATGAGCCTCTGTCAATACGTCTCGCCGAATATCATCACCAACGGGAACACAAATACGGCCTCTGAAAGTCACCAAACCGTCTCCATTCATCGCAAACTCTGAGTTACCTCTCTCCTCTGCTCTAGCTCTCAACTCTGTCAACTGAACATCAACAGTCTGCTCTCTACGGATCCTGTCCGTCAATATAGCCCGAATAACCAACGCTGATAGACGAGCAATGGTTCCCGGAACTACCAAAGAAATCTCCTCTCGCTGCAAGTCCATCAACAAAGGTCTCTGAATCAAAGAACTCAAAGAAGAACTCGACTTACGGCTCAAAGCATCGGCCACAACGTTCGCCTTCCCCGGGTGGTAACTGATAGTCACATCATAGTCTTTGACAAGCTCTAACCACCTCCTCTGCCGCATATTGAGCTCTTTCTGGGAAAACAGATACTTCAAACTCTTGTGGTCTGTGAAGATCTCACACTTTTTGCCATACAAATAATGTCTCCAAATCTTCAAGGCGAAAACCACAGCTGCCAGCTCCAAATCATGCGTCGGATAATTCTTCTCATAGTCTTTCAACTGGCGAGAAGCATAGGCTAAAACCTTACCTCGCTGCATCAGCACTGCACCAAGGCCTTTCTTCGACGCATCGGTATAGACAACAAAATCCTCTGAACCACTGGGCAATGAAAGAACAGGAGTTGTCGACAATCTATCCTTCAACTCTTGAAATGCACTCTGGCAATCAATGGACCACTCGAACTTCACAGTCTTCTTCGTCAAATTGGTCAATGGCAAGGCAATCTTGGAGAAATCTGAAATAAAACGACGATAATAACCCGCCAAACCAAGGAAACTGCGTACCTCAGAAACAGTAGTAGGAATAGGCCACTTCTGAACTGCCTCTATCTTCAACGGATCAACAGCAATACCATCCTTTGAAACCACATGGCCTAGAAAAGAAATCCGATCCAACCAAAATTCACACTTCTTCAACTTGGCAAACAGTCTCCTCTCTCTCAACAACTGAAGAACCACTCTAAGATGCTCTGCATGAAGATCTCTGGTCTTGGAATAGATCAAGATGTCGTCGATGAAAACAATGACAAAGCTATCCAAATACGACTTGAACACACGGTTCATCAGGTCCATGAAAACTGAATGAGCATTGGTCAGACCAAAAGACATCACAAGAAACTCATAGTGACCATACCTGGTCCGGAACGCTGTCTTAGGGATATCAGACTCCCTAACCTTCAACTGATAATAGCCAGACCGAAGATCAATCTTCGAAAATACAGTAGCACCATGAAGCTGATCAAACAAATCATCTATCCGTGGCAACAGATACTTATTCTTTACAGTCACTTTGTTGAGCTCCCTATAGTCGATACACAGCCGCAAAGACCCATCTTTCTTCTTGACAAACAGAACCGGAGCTCCCCAAGGCGAAGAACTCGGACGAATGAAACCTTTGTCCAAAAGATCCTGCAACTGCGTCTTCAACTCCTTCATCTCGGTAGGGGCCATTCGGTACGGAGCCTTAGAAATAGGAACCGTACCTGGAGCTAGATCAATCACAAACTCAACGTCTCTGTCTGGTGGAAAACCCGGCACATCATCCTCAAACACATCAGCAAACTCCCTCACAACATCAATATCATCGATATTCAACTTCATCAATCTATCCACATCACAATCGAAGCCAGAAACACATCACAACCTCTACACATCAACTTATCAGCCTCAAGACAAGAAATAAAAGGAAGGACCAGCGAAGTACCTGCACTGGCGAGAACTCCTCCCTTAATGCTATCATTTTCCTTGGTCATCGAAAAGATACGACCCTGCACCTTATCCTTGCTCGCTCCCCTCGGACAATCTCTGGCAATGTGGCCTGCCGTGCCACAACGATAACAAGAATGAGTGCCAAATCTGCACTATCCTCTATGATGTCTGCTGCACTTAGGACACAGCGGCTTCTCGGGATCAACTGGAACTGATGGTGGTCTAGGACTCGTCTCTATCTTGCCCTTCCCTTTGAAACGATCCTTGCCTCGCTGATTCGAGCCCTGGCCTCTCTGAGCAATAGCTTGATGCCTCTCCTGCCTCTCTCTGGCGATATCTTTCTCGTCTTGTTCGGCCAACAACGCCTTCGACACGATTTCTTTGAAAGTCACGGCCTTGGACATGTTAATATCTCTCCCGATCTCTGCACGAAGGCCTCGAATGAAATGAGCTCCTTTGTCCTTGTCGTTTGAAGCAATATACGGAGCAAATAAACAACCCTCCTCGAACTTGATAATGTACTCGTCAACGTTCATGCTCCCCTGTCGAAGCTCCAAGAACTCCGTAACCTTCCTCGCTCGAAGTGCGTCGGGGAAATACTTGTCATAGAACAAATCAGTGAACTCTGACCACTTCAACACTGAAACATCAACACCAACCTTCGTGGCATTCCACCAGATACGTGCAGCCTTTACCAACATGAATACTGCACAGCTGATCCTGTCTTTATCTTCGTACTGGAGATGATCGAAGATCGCCTCTAGAGCATTGATCCACTCCACTGCAACTAAAGGATCAGTGCTACCTGCGAATTCCGGTGGATCCATTCTCTGGAAAGCAGAAAAGACGGCATCAGTGCCAACTGCCTAAGCTACTTGGCCTCTCACTTGGCCTCTACCCTGTCCTGTTCCTTGCAATCGAAGCAGCTGCTGAATCTGTTCGCTATGGACTTTAGCATGCTCTTTAAGCAACTTGCCGAACTCGTCGACAACTCTAGAGGAAGAACTATCCTCACCCTGTACAGATTTCGTCTTAGGAAGCATACTCTACAATGTGCTCACAAAACACCAATCAATAGATAACAATGTATAGATGCAAAAGAAAACATACCCGGACAGTTGAAAGTAGACGAAGTCATATGCATTGGTCCGAAGAACGGTACTCTGATACCACTAAATGTGACATCCTGACCCGTTACAATTAAAAATACAGCGGAATTTAAAATTTTCATACAACTGGAAGGAGTTTCAAAATAAATTTCCAAATATCATCAAAAGTATTAACATGTTCAACTAAATGATACATCAAAATACAAAACATCATTTTAATGATCATGTCCAAAAATATTGCTTGCAAAACAAACTACTTCCTTCCAATCTTTGTATGCATATGACTCCCATCCACAGTCAACGTCCTGGCCCGTCACTCTTATCTGCATCACATGAAAATAACTGAAATGAGTATAAAACTCAGCAAGTGGAACTCTTACATAGCAATGAACATATCATACTCTGTAAAACATGGCTTTAAAACATAAATACCATCAATTCTGAAATAAATATCATAGCAATAGCATAGCAATAAGATGGTATTTCTCTTTACTCTGGTTGGATTGATATCAATAGTAACTCTGTCTGTGGTGCTCGTATCCCAATCGATATAAACCGATAACTCTGAGGGATATAAGCCTATGGTCGTTGATCAACTAATTGCATGCAATCTCTGACTATGTATCTATCAATCCAATAAAACATTTGAAACTCTCTCTTGGCATTTAATCAATCACTTTGAAGTCTATACTCTTTGTATTCCCTTTTTAAGTACAATTGAGACATACAATGTCTCCAATACATATACAATTGAATCAATACATAGTTATGAAGCCAATGAAGGAAATAACACATTAAAATCTTTGAAACACAATACATATACTATCATGTGAGCACAAGGGATGAAATTCCACTTACAAACCACAATAACACCTTTAATCTAACTCTTGGTACACCACCTACAAAAATAATCCATAAATAACACCAACATCAACTCAATATCCAAGAATCCAAGTCAAATAATCCATAAATCCATAAACACAACAAACCTACAATAACTCTTCTCCAAAAACCAAGAAATAAATCCACCAAAAGCTTACCTAAGCTTCCTAGAGCAACCAAGAACTTCGATCTCAACTCGAAACTCCAACTAAATCCAAGAATCAAAGATGAGAAGTGAAGAAAATGGGGGAAAACCCTTGTCTTCCAAGAGAAAAACGAGAATGGAGGAGAAAAGAAAGGGGAAAGTGAAGTCAACCATCCAAAAAGGTACTAAATATCTCGACCATACCTCTACTGTTCATCACCACGGGTGCGCTGCCAACAAGCACCGCGGGTGCGCTAAGCTCTCGGCAATCCACCAAAGATCCAAACTCGATGACCGCGGGTGCGGTCCTGCAATTACCGCGGGTACGGTCTACACCGCGGGTGCGGTACTAACATCACCGCGGGTACGGTGAATCCACGGTAAAACCCACAAATTCCAACAATTACGACCCCGGGTGCGGACCTTACACTGAGTGCGGGTGCGGTGCTGCCACGGCCAAGACACGATCTACGGCAACTAAAATCGAACCAAAACACTGAAATGAACAACCAACAACAACTAACACCTCAAGACAATAATAACCAACAATACTATGGCCCATAATCACAACTCTAATCGTACAACTAAACTTAGACTAAATCAATAAATCTATAAAATACGAAAACTTAAACCGTACCGTACACCGGGCTCGGCTATTACATTTATGATCGGAATAGATCTCAAATTTCTCGCCATACAGATAATGGCGCAAGATCTTTAAGGCAAAGACAATCGCCGCCAATTCAAGATCATGAATCGGGTAACGGGTCTCGTGCGGCTTCAGCTGTCTAGAGGTGTACGCTATCACGTGCCCTCGCTGCATAAGAACACATCCTAATCCTTTGTGAGATGCGTCACAGTATACAACAAACTCGCCTGTACCAGAAGGAATCGTCAAGACAGGCGCACTAGTCAGCCTCTTTTTCTATTCTACAAAACTGGCTTCACAATCTTCAGACCATACAAATGGCATGTTCTTTTGTGTCAACTGGGTGATAGGCTTTGCTATACTGGAGAAATCTCGGATAAAACGACGATAATACCCGGCTAGACCCATGAAATGAAAGCGGACCGGTTACGGTGGCCGGAAACGCAACGGAAGCACAAAAATCGAATTTTTGACATAAAAATTTCGGCCACCCCATAGGACTTGTGCAATATTTACAGAAACATTAACATACATAGGATGTAAGAAAGATTACCTATCAATCACAAGGATTGATGTTTGGCTCCAACTTTGTTGTCAAACAACAAAGCTCTTGAATGGAAGATGAATCTACAAGCTCCTCCTCCAAATCCTTGAAACTTTCCTTCAAATTAAGCCCACCACTAACTAGGGAAATCCCCTCACAATTTGCACTAGAAAAATGTGAGGATTTTTCAAAGAGAAGTGTGTTTATTCCTCAACAACTTGAAGAACAAAATGAAGAAGAAAATATGGAGAGAATGAGAGAGCAATTTTCGGCCATGCTCACTTGGGAGGGAAGGAAGAATGAATTCAATTCCATGCCTTGGTGTTGCAAAAAGCAAAAGTGAAAAGTAGCATGCCATGCCATTATTTTATTCAAAAGTAATCTCCAACCCTTCACCTCCCATGCATGCATACTATATAGTTTTTAATCAAATTAAAAAACTTTGGACTAAATTTAATTATCTCAAACATATTTGAGACTAATTAAACATTACTTGAATTTACTCAAGTCCCACTAGTTTAAATAATTATTTTAATTGAGCTCTACAAGACTCAATATTATTTAATTAATCCAACACTTGAATTAATTTAATTATTTGGGCTCTACTAGGCCCACTAGTGTTTAATTAATTCAACACTTGAATTAATTTATTTAGTCCATAATAATGTCTATGAAAATCACAATTTTCAATTACATTATTCACTTGGCCAAATTTTAATTTAGGAACACTTCCATAAATCAAAATTTATATTTCTCTCATAGAAGTCATACTTCTAATTTTACTTACGCTTATAAACTCCTTTATAAGCCGTTCAACACTTTGAACTATTTTACTTCTCATCGGGATTTACAAAGCTAGTACTTGTGTGGCCCTCAATGGTTCATTGATACAACTAGCCGTGGGTTCACATCTCCATGTGATTCGGACTAAACATGTCCTTATTCGAGCATACCCCAATTGCTCCATTCTTACTTATCAACTCCTTGATAGTAAGAACGTCAGAACTCAAGTCTGATAGTACCCAACCAATCACGTTAAACGCCTAGCAGCATCGCTTACGTGATTCCCTAGGTATCACATGATAGTGCCTGCAAGAACCATTCAATTATGGTTAGCGTACAGTACGGTCCCTTCAACTCATATATCCCGATCGATTCGACAACCATTGGTTTATCGAGAGTTGTCAATGAATCGATACTATGTGTCATGTCGTAGTTGCATCGATGGTGCAATCTATGAAACACCTTTCATAATTACAACCATACTCTGGCCAGAGATTTCGATCTACATACACATGATAAACATAGGATATCCATACCCGAAGGTAAGCGGTGAATCCCCGACTACAATGCATCGACTCCTATGTGTTTCGACAGAACACCCAACCTTGCCACCTGATGACCCCATGAGAGTCGGTAAACAAGTCAAAGTGTAATTCTAGCACATAGAGTCTCAATGTTGTCCCGGGTCATAAGGACTAATTCTGTACAACCATAAACCAGGACTTTTCCACTCGATAAGTGAGAACCACTTGGAAAGTCCTTTTATGGAGGGTTGTTCAGTGCACTCTACAAGGAGCACCTATCTGCATGTTCGGACATCACAATGTCCCCTACCAATGAAACATGGTACTCACATCGCAGATACTAGTCTCTAACTCGAGCGGCCTATATCCTTCTTAGTGGCGGCTGAATCGACTAGGAACCGTTTAGAATATACAGTATTACAAATATGAGTTTCATGATACTCATCATATGAGCATCTCATATTCTTTCTGCTATTTGTATATTCAAGGGCTTTATCTATGCAGCTAGCATGGGTATACAGATAAAGATTTGCAAAAATAATAATTTCAAATATTATTAAAATAAAGACAGCTTATACATAGAGTTTCATTGTGAACACTCGGCCAACACTTGGCTCGACGTGCACCTACTCTAACAATCTCCCACTTGCACTAGAGCCAACTACCTATATGCATAAAACCCATTGATTCGCGATGCTTGTCGAATAATGGTCCAGGTAAAGGCTTAGCTAGTGGATCAACAACATAATCTGCGGAGCCGACTTTGTCAATAGACACTACTCTTCATTCCACAATCTCTCCGAGGATGTGGTACTTTCTCAATACGAGTTTGGATCCTGATGAGACCTTGGCTCCTTTGCTTGAGCTAAAGCTCCCGTGTTGTCACACAACACCGGGATAGGAGCAACTTCATTAGGAATGACGTCCAACTCTTAGACGAAATTCCTTATCCAAACACCCTCTCTTGCTGCATCTGATGCAGCAATGTATTCGGCCTCTGTGCTGGAATCCGTAATATAGTCTTGCTTGGAACTCTTCCAAGAGACAACAGCACCGTTGAGCATGAATACAAAACTAGAGGTTGACTTCGAGTTATCGATATCGCTTTGGAAGCTAGAGTCGGTATAGCCTTCCAATTTCAGTTCTCTACCCCATAGACCAAGAACAACTTATTGGTCCTTCTCAACTGCTTGAGGATGTCTTTCACAGCTTTCAGGTGTGGAAGACCTGGGTTCGATTGATATCCTTTCACTACACATAGTGCAAACGCCACGTCAGGACGTGTAGATATCATCCTATACATGATATTACCAATTTCCGAAGTATACGGAATGCGTGTCATTGCCACTATCTCTGCATCTGTCTTGGGAGACAGACTTGGATATGGACACGCCATGACACACAGGTAGACGTCCTCTCACGGACTCATCCATCGAGAACCGCTTCACGATGGTATCATGTATGTGGACTGGGTGAGACCAAGCCATCTTTTCGATCTATCTCAATAGATCTGTATCCCAATACAAAAGATGCTTCACCCAAGTCCTACATCGAGAATTCACTCGCTAATCATATCTTAGTTGATTGCAACATTCCTACATCATTCCCAATGAGTAGAATGTCATCAACATAAAATACCGGGAATGTCACAACACTCCCACTGACCTTCTTATACACACAGGGTCCCTCATGATTCTTAGTAAATCAAACTCTTTGATCGTACTATCGAATCTGAGGTTCCAACTCCTAGATGCCATCTTTAGACCATAAATAGATCTCTGAAGTTTGCATACCATATGCTCACTTCCGACAGATGTAAACCCTTTCAGGTTGAGACATGTAAATCACTTTCTTAAAATCCCCATTAAGAAAGATTGTCTTAACATCCATCTGCCATATCTCATAGTCATACCATGCAGCTATGGCTAGCAAAATCCTTATGGACTTGAACATTACGACTGGGAAAAGGTTTCCTCAAAATCAACTCCTTGTCTTTGAGTACATCCTTTTGCCACCAATCGCGCCTTGAAGGTCAATACCTTCCCATCCGCCCCAAGTTCCTGTGGGAACAGTTCCCTCAGGTGGATCCACAAGATCCTACACTTGGTTCGAATGCATGGAATTCAACTCAGATTCCATTGCTTCAAGTCACTTGGATGAATCGGCATCAGATAACGCTTCCTTGAAGGTCCTTGGATCACATCCATGGTTAGGCTCATCATGGCCTTCTTCATGAAGCTGACCATACCTCATAGGTGGTCTCGAGACTCTCTCGTATCTGCTAGGAGCTTGTATCTCCTCTCTTGGCTCTTCGGGTGTGGGTTCTATCGTTGTGGGTGTCTCTCGAACCTCTTCGAGTTCTATCATCTCCCTTTTTCTATCCAATAGAAAATCTTTTTCCCAAAAAGGTTGCATTCCAAGAAACAAACACCTTTGTTTCTAGGGGATGATAGAAATGATACCCAATCTTAATTCCTTGGATATCCCACAAAGTAACATAAAATGGATCAACAATCCAATTTATCTCCCACTTACCTGCTTCACATAAGCAGGGCTCCCATATTCTAAGATAAGAATATTTGGGAGGCTTACCCATCCATATCTCATATGGTGTCTGCCTTTGAATGGACATTTAGTAGAATATCTTTTACTTTTAAGTTATAGAGATCGTTTTTCAAGTTCTCAAGTACCAATTAAACATTCATTCTTGTAAATGTTGCAAACACCTTTGCTAAATAAACAAGAATATCCATTTTTATCATAATAGAAATGGAAACAATGTTTTACAAAATTAGGTACAAACAAAACATCTCACAAAATTAACTTAAACTATTGTTCAACAATAAGTAAACATCCTCAATAGCCTTGGCAGCAACTCTTGCTCCATTGCCCATTCTCAAGAAGGTCACACCTTCCTTAAGCTTCCTACTTCTTCCCATCACCTGTAACACATTACAGAGATGTGATCAATATTTGGTATCCAATACCCAAGAAGTAGAGTTAATTAAAATGTTTACTTCAATGTAGAACATACCATTTCCAGAACTTTTCTGGGCCAGATATTCCTTGCAATTTCGCTTCCAATGTCCAGGCTTCTTGCAGTGATGACAAACATCACAAGTCTTGTCAGCCTTAACTGGTCTGGCTGCCACAACGGGATTCGGAGATTGCCTCAACAAGGGCACGTTCTTCTTGGGACTTTGGAAAGAACTCTTCTTTCCCTTCCCATGTGGATCAGTCTTCGTACCAGATGAAGAACCCACATAAAGAACCAACTTCTCTTTCTTGATGGTGGATTCAAACGTAACAAGCATGTTTACCAACTCCTCAAGGGTCGGTTCCATCTTGTTCATGTTGAAGTTCACCACAAAAGGATCAAATGAGCTAGGCAGCGATAACAGCAACACGTCCGTGGTCAACTCCGAAGGCAAGATCAAATCCATGCCAACGAGCTTGTCCACGAGCCCGATCACCTTTAGGCCATGCTCATGGACCGAGGCCCCATCTCGCATGCGCAAAGTGATCAGCTCCTTGACGGTTGCATGCCTAAGAGGACGCGTTTGCTCTCCAAAGAGCTCCTTGAGGTGCAAATGAATGTCAGCAGCATTCTTTGCACCCTCAAAACGCCTCTGTAGCTCATCGTTCATAGAAGTCAGCATATAACACCTGGCTATCAAGTCATGGTCACACCATTCCTTGTAAGCCTGCAATTCCTCAGGATTGCAGTCAGTCGGAGCCTCAACAGGGGGCGACTGAGTCAGTGTATATGTTACCCTTTCCGAATTTAAGACTATTTTCAAATTTCTTAGCCAAGTGAGGTAATTAGGTCCAGTTAATATGTGTTTGTCGAGTATTATAGATATCGAATTGCGCATCGAAGACATTGTCGATTTGTACTGAAAAGTAAAAACAGATAAATGTTGATGACTATTTTAAATATTTGGTAAGATATAAAGTATGGACTTTAACTTTATAAATATTTACTCCCACTGTTTTGACATCTTTCACTACCCTCTAGTGAAAACGGGAAACTCTTTTCCTCAGTAGGTACGTAAGGTCCAATTAGCGAATTATGATCCCGAATAATATCAGCCAATCACAATTCCTAAAAGGTAGTTTCCAATTGCATCACAATGCAACCCTTAACGTAAACTTTTGTCTCACGTTTGATTAGGACCCAATAATATGACGTCGTTCATCTTCACGTGTCAAGCCTTACCCATCGATGTTGAACCTTAATGGACGGTCGCCATGAGTTCCCTCAATAATATGAGCCGAAATCATGGGAGTTCCACGTAGTTCACATCACCATGTCAATGGATGTCACAGCTTTCCGGCACCCAAAGCTCCCCCAATAATATGAGCCGAGCCCCGAGTACGGGTAGCGTTCATCATGCACCCATTGTCGATGGAAGACAAGGAAATTATAACCAATTTTATAATTCCCCTTTTCGGGCTTGATATTAATTTTGAATCTTATTCAAAATGAGGGTTTTTAATTTTGAAAGGTCTCATCATTAATTTTATTTTAAAAACTCGCCATGTTTGATCGTATGTTTGCCGGATTCATGCAACTTTGTTATTATAATAATAATAACGCACATACTCATTATTTATAACATATCATGCATATATCATAAATAGAAAACAATACAAGGATGATCAATCGCCCCAAAACTAATGGCCCGTGTGAGCCAAACACGGGCATAGGTCCAATCCTAGGGTAAATGCACGGGATGCAATGCAACTATACTATTACATTAGCATCCAATATTACATGTCTTCGATCTTCATAATCACCAAGGCCACCATCTTCCAATCTTGATCTTCCCCTATTCTAATATTTACAAATAAATATCCATGGCACATAGGGATACATCTCATGGGGTGGGAACGGGCCATAAACCAAGCCCACTTTAAAAATTGATAATTATTACAATCATACAACACAAATATCCTAGCATACACCTAGCAAATTGGGCTTGGGCTTTTGATCATCCTTCATGCATAATATCACATATCATACACCATCAATTAATTATCACTATAATTAATTGATCTAATATTATATATCTTGATCCAATCACTAACCGCCACAATTATAAATTAAATTAACAAAGTATACAAACACCTTTGTCTACTTTCAAATTAATTTATTTATAATCGAATTTCTTGTAAATCACCATTTACTATAAATAATTGAGGTCCTACTTCAATTATTTATTTTATGAGAAAATATGTGCAACAATTGTAAATTTAAACTTAAGGGCCCAAAACCCATTTTTCACCAAAAATACTTAGGCCCATTTAAATTTCACAAATAATGTTGTCCATCCAATGGCCCAACATCTCAAGGCCCATGACACTAAGATTGTCCAAAACACTTTTGGAAACCCTAGCCGTCATCGCCGTCGCCGGAGCTCCGTCACCGGATTCCGGCAACAACAAAAAAATTTTTTTTTTTATTTTAAAAACTGAACATTTCGGGCAGCCCCTTGGGCTGCCCCTCGGCTGCCCGGAAAAACATTTTTTTTTTTTTTTGTTTTCTTCAAAAATTCGGCCTTGATGATTTTCTTGCACAAAAAATCTCAAACGGTTAGAAATCGATCTCAACATAATATTATGCAAATATTACACAAAATCCGTAACCTAAGCTCGGATACCACTTGAAAGCGGACCGGTTACGGTGGCCGGAAACGCAACGGAAGCACAAAAATCGAATTTTTGACATAAAAATTTCGGCCACCCCATAGGACTTGTGCAATATTTACAAAAACATTAACATACATAGGATGTAAGAAAGATTACCTATCAATCACAAGGATTGATGTTTGGCTCCAACTTTGTTGTCAAACAACAAAGCTCTTGAATGGAAGATGAATCTACAAGCTCCTCCTCCAAATCCTTGAAACTTTCCTTCAAATTAAGCCCACCACTAACTAGGGAAATCCCCTCACAATTTGCACTAGAAAAAATGTGAGGATTTTTCAAAGAGAAGTGTGTTTATTCCTCAACAACTTGAAGAACAAAATGAAGAAGAAAATATGGAGAGAATGAGAGAGCAATTTTCGGCCATGCTCACTTGGGAGGGAAGGAAGAATGAATTCAATTCCATGCCTTGGTGTTGCAAAAAGCAAAAGTGAAAAGTAGCATGCCATGCCATTATTTTATTCAAAAGTAATCTCCAACCCTTCACCTCCCATGCATGCATACTATATAGTTTTTAATCAAATTAAAAAACTTTGGACTAAATTTAATTATCTCAAACATATTTGAGACTAATTAAACATTACTTGAATTTACTCAAGTCCCACTAGTTTAAATAATTATTTTAATTGAGCTCTACAAGACTCAATATTATTTAATTAATCCAACACTTGAATTAATTTAATTATTTGGGCTCTACTAGGCCCACTAGTGTTTAATTAATTCAACACTTGAATTAATTTATTTAGTCCATAATAATGTCTATGAAAATCACAATTTTCAATTACATTATTCACTTGGCCAAATTTTAATTTAGGAACACTTCCATAAATCAAAATTTATATTTCTCTCATAGAAGTCATACTTCTATTTTTCTTTACACTTATAAACTCATTTATAAGTTGTTCAACACATTGAACTATTTTCTCCTTTATAGAAGTCATACTTCTAATTTTACTTACGCTTATAAACTCCTTTATAAGCCGTTCAACACTTTGAACTATTTTACTTCTCATCGGGATTTACAAAGCTAGTACTTGTGTGGCCCTCAATGGTTCATTGATACAACTAGCCGTGGGTTCACATCTCCATGTGATTCGGACTAAACATGTCCTTATTCGAGCATACCCCAATTGCTCCATTCTTACTTATCAACTCCTTGAAAGTAAGAACGTCAGAACTCAAGTCTGATAGTACCCAACCAATCACGTTAAACGCCTAGCAGCATCGCTTACGTGATTCCCTAGGTATCACATGATAGTGCCTGCAAGAACCATTCAATTATGGTTAGCGTACAGTACGGTCCCTTCAACTCATATATCCCGATCGATTCGACAACCATTGGTTTATCGAGAGTTGTCAATGAATCGTTACTATGTGTCATGTCGTAGTTGCATCGATGGTGCAATCTATGAAACACCTTTCATAATTACAACCATACTCTGGCCAGAGATTTCGATCTACATACACATGATAAACATAGGATATCCATACCCGAAGGTAAGCGGTGAATCCCCGACTACAATGCATCGACTCCTATGTGTTTCGACAGAACACCCAACCTTGCCACCTGATGACCCCATGAGAGTCGGTAAACAAGTCAAAGTGTAATTCTAGCACATAGAGTCTCAATGTTGTCCCGGGTCATAAGGACTAATTCTGTACAACCATAAACCAGGACTTTTCCACTCGATAAGTGAGAACCACTTGGAAAGTCCTTTTATGGAGGGTTGTTCAGTGCACTCTACAAGGAGCACCTATCTGCATGTTCGGACATCACAATGTCCCCTACCAATGAAACATGGTACTCACATCGCAGATACTAGTCTCTAACTCGAGCGGCCTATATCCTTCTTAGTGGCGGCTGAATCGACTAGGAACCGTTTAGAATATACAGTATTACAAATATGAGTTTCATGATACTCATCATATGAGCATCTCATATTCTTTCTACTATTTGTATATTCAAGGGCTTTATCTATGCAGCTAGCATGGGTATACAGATAAAGATTTGCCAAAATAATAATTTCAAATATTATTAAAATAAAGACAGCTTATACATAGAGTTTCATTGTGAACACTCGGCCAACACTTGGCTCGACGTGCACCTACTCTAACATGAAACTGCGTATCTCTGGCACAGAAGTCGGTCTCGGCCAACTGATCACAGCCTCAACTTTACTCAGATCTACCGCAACACCATCTCCAGATATAATATGCCCCAAAAAGACAACCTGTTTCAGCCAGAATTCGCACTTGGACAGTTTAGCATACAACTGCTCATTTCTTAAAGTATTCAATACGATTCTCAGATGATCTGCATGCTCAGTCAGATTCTTCGAATATACCAAAATATCATCAATGAACACAATCACAAAATCATCTAAATATCTCTGAAAGATGCGGTTCATCAAACTCATAAATACCGCTGGTGCATTCGTCAAACCGAAAGGCATAACAACAAACTCATAATGTCCGTACCTGGTTCGGAATGCAGTCTTCGGAATATCAACGTCTCTAACTCTGAGCTGATGATACCCTGATCTCAAATCAATCTTCGAGTATACAGAAGATCCCTGTAACTGATCAAATAAATCATTGATGCGCAGCAAAGGATACTTGTTCTTCATTGTTGCCTTGTTCAACTGTCTGTAATCAATACATAACCGCATCGAACCATCTTTCTTTCGAACAAATAGCACCGGAGCACCCCAAGGTGATACACTCGGTCTAATGTACCCCTTGGACAGAAGATCTTCTAACTGTGCTTTCAACTCTTTCAGCTCTATCGGTGCCATCCTATACGGAGCTCTCGAAATAGGAACAGAACCGGGCATAAGATCTATGCTGAAATCAACCTCTCGGGCTGGAGGTAACCCCGGTATCTCATCTGGAAAAATATCTGCAAACTCGCAAACCACTGGCAGATCTGCCAATGCTGGGGTAGACTTCAGTAGATCTACTGAATATACGAGAAAGCCCTCTGCGCCTCTCTGAAGCAATCTACTCATAGTCAGAGCAGATACTAAGGGAATCCGAGATCTGGAACCCTTTCCGTAGAATTTCCACTCATCTGTCATCTCGGGTCTGAATCTGACAATCTTGTGGAAACAATCTACAGTGGCCCTGTACTTGGTTAACATATCTATGCCAACTATACAATCAAAATCAGCTAAACCAAGTACTACACAATCTAGATCAATCTCATGCCCCTCAAACTGAAGCATACAGTGTCTAACAGTAGTCACAGATATCAGACCACTTCCCAACGGAGATGTGATAGACACTACAGTAGACATCGACTCGACAGGCAAAGAATGCAATAATGCAAAACGTTCAGAGATGAATGTATGGGATGCACCTGTATCTATCAACACATATGCAGGATAACCGCAAAGGAAACAGTTACCTGCAATGACACCGTCTGGTGCCTCCTGCGCCTGCTCCTCTGTCAGCGCAAATACCCTAGCCTGCTGTTTGGGAGGTTGACTCACTGTCTGACTACCTCCTGGTCTCTGCTGAGTCTGAGTAGATGGTGACTGGAAGGAGTGTACAGAGGATGCCTGTCTCTCCATCTGTGGTACTGGTGCTGATGACCCTGTACTCTGGAATCGTTGTGCACCTCTCTGGGGACAAACTCTGGCGAAGTGTCCCGGTTGCCAACAGATGTTTCAGCGTCCCATAACTCCTTGACACTGCTCCGTGGCATGTCGCCCTCCACACGAACTGCAATACGCGCCACTATAATCTGAACCTTGAACTCTCTGTCGAGATCCACTTGAGCTCGATGAACTACTCCCGGACTTCTTAAACTGCTTGCCCTTAGCCTTCAGAAATTCCTTCTTGCCACTACTACTCGATCCACTATCAAATCGAGGAGGAGGTGGTGGAAACTGTACGGCGGTAGGCTGTGGCGGTCTCTGCCCCTGAACACGGTAGGAAGTCCCTCGCTTCCTGATCAAGCCAGCCTCTGCTCCCTTCGCTCGGTTCAGTGCCTCTGAAAAAGTGTTAGGCCGGCCCGTGTTCACCAAAGTAAAGACATCTGGATTCAACCCGTTGATGAACTGATCGGCCACTGCCTCGTCGTTCCCTGCCACATGCGGTGCAAATCGAAGCAATGCAGAAAATTTAGCAACATACTCCTCGATGTTCCACTGTCCCTGTCTCAGATTCGCAAATTCAGCCCCTTTATCTTTTCGGTAGGAGACGGGGAAGAAGCGCTGATAGAACTCATCCTTGAAGACTTTCCACGTAATGTCAATGCCTCGGTGCTCCAAGTCTCTCTTCGCAGTCAACCACCATCTCTTTGCAACCTCTTGCAGCTGATGCCCTATCAATTTCACACGTCGCTCATCAGTATATGCCAAAGACTCAAACAACATCTCGATATCATCAAGCCAGCTCTCGCACTATACTGCACTCTCTATGCCCTTCAGCGTAGGAGGATGGAAAGACTGAAAACTCTTCAGTAAGGTCTCCATCGGCGTAGCGGTGACATCCATCTGTGCACCGGATGTGCTACCCTGCTCTGGCTGTGGTATACGTCTAGGCGGCATAAATCTGATTATCAAACTGATTAGTACACAATCAATATCATCTGTCTCAGCCCTCCTCTGATCATAACCTCTGATCGAGAATCGGTTCTGATTCAGGCTTGAAATGCTGTAAATCAATTCAGATACTACAACAACATATAATAGGGAAAACAATAAATCATGCTAGCACATCAAAAGCAAGGAAGATGACTCGATCTACCCCGCTCATTCTATTCTATCTCAGTCTACAGAACCTACTGCTCTGATACCACCTGTTGTGGGGACCCGGGTTCTAACTCAATTTTTTTTGGGATTTATTGGATCTTTGCTCGAAAATGTGGGTCAAAATTTTGCTTTATAATATTAAATCAAATGTAAACATAAAGCATGTCACTATTATTTAAACAACCAAAATGTACATACACATCTGTCTGATATAAACATACACGATTGTCTAAAAGTTCCGTACAAGTCTAGTACAATAACAAGTAGTCTTCTTCTACACCCGGCATCGCCACACTATAAACTCTCTCTTCAACGACGTGACCCTGTACCTGCCCCACCTGTTGTCAAGTACACATACAGACAAGACAACAGCCGGATAACTCCGGTGAGAACAAATCCCAGTATAAAACATGTATGCATTCAATTTAATAATCATATACAAAAACATAGCATATATCAAGTAACATGAATTAAAATCTAAATATGTAAAGGAATACAAATCTGTAATCAACATCTAGTTCTTGACTCGATTCATTTCTAATCTAGGGATCCCGGTGTGAATAAGACGGTCTGTCACCTACCCAACCACTCTGGGTGACGGTACGTCTTATTCCTAGACTTCGGTCAACTCTGTATCGAGGGTCTACACATAGAGGAAATCTACTACTATGCGTCGATACACCGAAACGTCTAGTTTTGGCCAATCTGCCAATATCTCCTATCTCAAGACTCGAATATAAATCAATAAACAAGACATTACATAATTAAATGTAATAACAATCTAGTATGTGATTTAGGGAAACTCGTATCAAATCTGAATCGAGTTGTGCAATCCCGTGACCACATGAATTATACCTTTCTTGTCGAATACTCGGTGTCGTAGTCGAAGTCTTGAGTTTACAATAACCAATACAAATCTGAAATGGCATAATCAATGTGCACTTCATCAATATACATTTCAAGCAATTCAATATACAAGCTGAAATCGGTTTCAGTATACTTCGACGGCGTAACAGCGTAATTCTTCGATACCGCTAACTCAATAATATCATACCCAATCACAAGCAACTCATACTAACATCAAAACATCAACATATATTCTAAAATCTGTATATTTTCGGTCTATCACATGCTGGAAATTCTCGAACTTCTATACGGTGTCCGAAATTCAATCCGATTACATTTCTACGATACTCAATATACCAAAAACACATATTTCTAACAAAATCATAACTTCTCCAACATATGAATTTCGAAGCATGCTGGAAATGAACAATACTTAAATCCTTAGCTAGCTCTTGTTGCAAGGATCACAAATCTGTACTCGAAATTAAAATCGGATAGCTAGTTGTTGCATAATCTCAATTCTAATATGAAGAAACTTTGAAGAAAACAAAAGGGAACTCTCGATGCTCTCAGCTGCTGGAATGAAGAATGAAGATTCAGCAATTTCATATATATATATATATACATGCCATGTGTCAAGCCAAGAAACAAAGGTGTCATTCTCGCATGCAGCACCGCAGGTGCGGTCTTCTTGCACCGCGGGTGCGCTCATGCTTCGGCAGCCCTTTCATTTTCTTAAATTCATCGACCGCGGGTGCGGTCTCTGCAAGACATCGGGTGCGGTGATGCTACGGCCAAACTTCATAATTCTGAATAATACACCGTGGGTGCGGTCTTGTCTGAGGCGCAGGTGCGGTATGGCTTCGGCCATTCTTTCAAAAATTCTCATTTTTATGTCATGCATTTCACCTCTTCAAATCTAACATCAATGACAACTGATAATTCTCGAGCCTTACATGTCTCCCCCTCTTAGACAGGAGTTCATCCTCGAACTCGTAAACAAGTAATCATGCAAGTATATAGGAAAGCAGTATAACTAAACTGAAATAGGGACTCACATCATATGAATAGCTCGGGATGTCTCTGTCTCATCTCAGATTCTGTTTCCCAAGTTGCTTCCTCGATGCCATGACGACTCCACTGAAACTTCACAAGCGGGATATTTTTGGTTCTAAGCTGTTTCTCCTTCCGATCAAGAATCTGTATCGGTCTTTCAACATAGCTCAGAGTCTGATCGAACTCGGCTTTGTCAGGCTGAATGACATGAGAACTATCTGACATATATCTGCGTAACATTGATACATGAAAAACATCGTGTATACCAGATAACGACGAAGGAAGAGAAAGTTTATAAGCTCGATCGCCAATCTTTTCAAGAATCTCATACGGACCGACGTATCTAGGAGACAACTTTCCACGCTTGCCAAATCTGACAATGCCTCTGAAAGGTGAAATCTTCAAAAATACTCGGTCTCCCTGTTCAAATATCAATGGTCTGCATCTGATATTGGCGTATTTCGCTTGCCTATCCTGTGCCGTCTTCATTTGCTTCTGAATGATCTTCACTTTCTCGGTCATCTCACGGATCATATCAGGTCCCAACTCTGGTACCTAGGAGATATCATCCCAGTACAACGGAGATCTGCACTTCTTTCCGTATAAAGCTTCGAACGGTGCCATCTCAATGCTAGTCTGATAGTTGTTGTTGTATGAAAACTCACACAACGGCAATGAATCTTGCCAACTAGTACCAAAGTCTAGTACTACAGCTCTCAGCATGTCCTCTAAAGTCTGGATAGTCCGCTCTGACTGTCCGTCTGTCTGAGGATGATAAGCAGTGCTCAGGTGTAAAGTCGTACCCAAAGCCTGCTGCAAACTGTGCCAGAAGTGAGAAGTGAATCGTGGATCACGATCTGATACGATCGACTTCGGCACACCGTGCAATCTGACGACCTCTCTGACATATAACTCTGCCATCTGATCAGGTCGATATGTCATTCTGTACGGAATAAAGCATGCTGATTTGGTCAGTCTGTCTATCACAACCCAAATCGCGTCACAGCCCCGCGAAGATCGAGGTAACTTCGTCACGAAATCCATGGAAATGTGATCCCATTTCCATTCAAGAATAGACAAACTCTGAAGTAAACCTCCGGGCTTCTTTCTTTCTGCCTTCACCTGCTGGCAATTCAGACACTTAGACACAAAGTCTACAATATCTGTCTTCATTTGCTTCCTCCAAAATTGCGTCTTCAAATCATTGTACATCTTCCTGCCACCAGGATTAATGCTGAACCGACTACAGTGTGCCTCTGACATTATCTGTCGTCTCAGATCTGAAACATCTGGCACTACTAGACGGTTATTCATATACAGAACAGAATCTCTAACCTGATACTCTGATATATGACTAGCTCTGACCATATCAATCGATCTCTGCACGCTCGGATCAGTTCTCTGCGCTTCTTTGACCCTCAAAATCAAATCTGGCTCAATCTGAATCGCAGCAAGTCGCAACGGTCTACTCTCTGTGTCAAATGTCAACCAAGACAAGCAACAATCCTCTACTAAATTCGATACACCTACTGTCGACAAGGAAAGAGCACATACCTTTCGGCTCAAGGCGTCTGCCGCTGCATTCGACTTCCCTGGATAGTACTTGATCTCGCAATCAAAATCTTTCAGCAAATCAAGCCATCTTCGCTGCCTCATGTTCAACTCTGACTGAGAAAAGAGGTACTTCAGGCTTTTATGATCGGAATAGATCTCAAATTTCTCGCCATACAGATAATTGCGCCAGATCTTTAAGGCGAAGACAATCGCCGCCAATTCAAGATCATGAATCGGGTGACGGGTCTCGTGCGGCTTCAGCTGTCTAGAGGCGTACGCTATCACGTGCCCTCGCTGCATAAGAACTCATCCTAATCCTCTGTGAGATACGTCACAGTATACAACAAACTCACCTGTACCTGAAGGAATCGTCAAGACAGGCGCACTAGTCAGCCTCTTTTTCAATTCTACAAAACTGGCTTCACAATCTTCAGACCATACAAATGGCATGTTCTTTTGTGTCAACTGGGTGATAGGCTTTGCTATACTGGAGAAATCTCGGATAAAACGACGATAATACCCGGCTAGACCCATGAAACTGCGTATCTCTGGCACAGAAGTCGGTCTCGGCCAACTGATCACAGCCTCAACTTTACTTGGATCTACCGCAACACCATCTCCAGATATAATATTCCCCAAAAGACAACCTGTTTCAGCCAGAATTCGCACTTGGACAGTTTAGCATACAACTGCTCATTTCTTAAAGTCTTCAATACGATTCTCAGATGATCTGCATGCTCAGTCAGATTCTTCGAATATACCAAAATATTATCAATGAACACAATCACAAAATCATCTAAATATCTCTGAAAGATGCGGTTCATCAAACTCATAAATACCGCTGGTGCATTCGTCAAACCGAAAGGCATAACAACAAACTCATAATGTCCGTACCTGGTTCGGAATGCAGTCTTCGGAATATCAACGTCTCTAACTCTGAGCTGATGATACCCTGATCTCAAATCAATCTTCGAGTATACAGAAGATCCCTGTAACTGATCAAATAAATCATCGATACGCCGCAAAGGATACTTGTTCTTCACTGTTGCCTTGTTCAACTGTCTGTAATCAATACATAACCGCATCGAACCATCTTTCTTTCGAACAAATAGCACCTGGAGCACCCCAAGGTGATACACTCGGTCTAATGTACCCCTTGGACAGAAGATCTTCTAACTGTGCTTTCAACTCTTTCAGCTCGATCGGTGCCGTCCTATACGGAGCTCTCGAAATAGGAACAGAACCGGGCATAAGATCTATGCTGAAATCAACCTCTCGGGCTGGAGGTAACCCCGGTATCTCATCTGGAAAAATATCTGCAAACTTGCAAACCACTGGCAGATCTGCCAATGCTGGGGTCGACTTCAGTAGATTAACTGAATATACGAGAAAGCCCTCTGCGCCTCTCTGAAGCAATATACTCATAGTCAGAGCAGATACTAAGGGAATCCGAGATCTGGAACCCTTTCCGTAGAATTTCCACTCATCTGTCATCTCGGGTCTGAATCTGACAATCTTGTGGAAACAATCTACAGTGGTCCTGTACTTGGTTAACATATATATGCCAACTATACAATCAAAATCAGCTAAACCAAGTACTACACAATCTAGATCAATCTCATGCCCCTCAAACTAAAGCATACAGTGTCTAACAGTAGTCACAGATATCAGACCACTTCCCAACGGAGATGTGATAGACACTACAGTAGACATCGACTCGACAGGCAAAGAATGCAATAATGCAGAACGTTCAGAGATGAATGTATGGGATGCACCTGTATCTATCAACACATATGCAGGATAACCGCAAAGGAAACAGTTACCTGGTGCCTCCTGCGCCTGCTCCTCTGTCAGCGCAAATACCCTAGCCTGCTGTCTGGGAGGTTGACTCACTGTCCGACTACCTCCTGGTCTCTGCTGAGTCTGAGTAGATGGTGGCTGGAAGGAGTGTACAGAGGATGCCTGTCTCTCCATCTGTGGTACTGGTGCTGATGACCCTGTACTCTGGAATCGTTGTGCACCTCTCTGGGGACAAACTCTGGCGAAGTGTCCCGGTTGCCTACAGATGTTGCAGCGTCCCATAACTCCTTGACACTGCTCCGTGGCATGTCGCCCTCCACACGAACTGCAATACGCGCCACTATAATCTGAACCTTGACCTCTCTGTCGAGATCCACTTGAGCTCGATGAACTACTCCCGGACTTCTTAAACTGCTTGCCCTTAGCCTTCAGAAATTCCTTCTTGCCACTACTACTCGATCCACTATCAAATCGAGGAGGAGGTGGTGGAAACTGTACGGCGGTAGGCTGTGGCGGTCTCTGCCCCTGAACACCGTAGGAAGCCCCTCGCTGCCTGATCAAGCCAGCCTCTGCTCCCTTCGCTCGATTCAGTGCCTCTGAAAAAGTGTTAGGCCTGCCCGTGTTCACCAAAGTAAAGACATCTGGATTCAACCCGTTGATGAACTGATCGGCCACTGCCTCGTCGTTCCCTGCCACATGCGGTGCAAATCGAAGCAATGCAGAAAATTTAGCAACATACTCCTCGATGTTCCATTGTCCCTGTCTAAGATTCGCAAATTCAGCCCCTTTATCTTTTCGGTAGGAGACGGGGAAGAAGCGCTGATAGAACTCATCCTTGAAGACTTTCCACGTAATGTCAATGCCTCGGTGCTCCAAGGCTCTCTTCGCAGTCAACCACCAGCTCTTTGCAACCTCTTGCAGCTGATGCCCTATCAATTTCACACGTCGCTCCTCAGTATATGCCAAAGACTCAAACAAAATCTCGATATTATCAAGCCAGCTCTCGCACTCTACTGCACTCTCTGTGCCCTTCAGCGTAGGAGGATGGAAAGACTGAAACCTCTTCAGTAAGGTCTCCATCGGCGTAGTGGTGACATCCATCTGTGCACCGGATGTGCTACCCTGCTCTGGCTGTGGTATACGTCTAGGCGGCATAAATCTGATTATCAAACTGATTAGTACACAATCAATATCATCTGTCTCAGCCCTCCTCTGATCATACCCTCTGATCGAGAATCGGTTCTGATTCAGGCTTGAAATGCTGTAAATCAATTCAGATACTACAACAACATATAATAGGGAAAGCAATAAATCATGCTAGCACATCAAAAGCAAGGAAGATGACTCGATCTACCCCGCTCATTCTATTCTATCTCAGTCTATAGAACCTACTGCTCTGATACGACCTGTTGTGGGGACCCGGGTTCTAACTCAATTCTTTTGGGATTTATTGGATCTTTGCTCGAAAATGTGGGTCAAAATTTTGTTTTTTAATATTAAATCAAATGTAAACATAAAGCATGTCACTATTATTTAAACAACCATAATGTACATACACATCTGTCTGATATAAACATACACGATTGTCTAAAAGTTCCGTACAAGTCTAGTACAATAACAAGTAGTCTTCTTCTACACCCGGCATCGCCACACTATAAACTCTCTCTTCAACGACGTGACCCTGTACCTGCCCCACCTGTTGTCAAGTACACATACAGACAAGACAACAGCCAGATAACTCCGGTGAGAAAAATCCCAGTATAAAACATGTATGCATGCAATTTAATAATCATATACAAAAGCATAGCATATATCAAGTAACATGAATTAAAATCTAAATATGTAAAGGAATACAAATCTGTATTCAACATCTAGTTCTTGACTCGATTCATTTCTAATCTAGGGATCCCGGTGTGAATAAGACGGTCTGTCACCTACCCAACCACTCGGGGTGACGGTACGTCTTATTCCTAGACTTCGGTCAACTCTGTATCGAGGGTCTACACATAGAGGAAATCTACTACTATGCGTCGATACACCGAAACGTCTAGTTTTGGCCAATCTGCCAATATCTCCTATCTCAAGACTCGAATATAAATCAATAAACAAGACATTACATAATTAAATGTAATAACAATCTAGTATGTGATTTAGGGAAACTCGTATCTAAATCTGAATCGAGTTGTGCAATCTCGTGACCACATAAATTATACATTTCTTGTCGAATACTCGGTGTCGTAGTCTAAGTCTTGAGTTCACAATAACCAATACAAATCTAAAATGGCATAATCAATGTGCACTTCATCAATATACATTTCAAGCAATTCAATATACAAGCTGAAATCGGTTTCAGTATACTTCGACGGCGTAACAGCGTAATTCTTCGATACCGCTAACTCAATAATATCATACCCAATCACAAGCAACTCATACTAACATCAAAACATCAACATATATTCTAAAATCTGTATATTTTCGGTCTATCACATGCTGGAAATTCTCGAACATCTATACGGTATCCGAAATTCAATCCGATTGCATTTCTACGATACTCAATATACCAAAAACACATATTTCTAACAAAATAATAACTTCTCCAACATATGAATTTCGAAGCATGCTGGAAATGAACAATACTTACATCCTTAGCTAGCTCTTGTTGCAAGGATCGCAAGTCTGTACTCGAAATTAAAATCGGATAGCTAGTTGTTGCATAATCTCAATTCTAATATGAAGAAACTTTGAAGAAAACAAAGGGGAACTCTCGGTGCTCTCAGCTGCTGGAATGAAGAATGAAGATTCAGCAATTACATATATATACATGCCATGTGTCAAGCCAAAGGTGGCATTCTCGCATGCAGCACCGCGGGTGCGGTCTTCTTGCACCGCGGGTGCGCTCATGCTTCGGCAGCCCTTTCATTTTCTGAAATTCATCGACCACCGTGGGTGCGGTCTCTGCAAGACCGCGGGTGCGGTGATGCTACGGCCAAACTTCATACTTCTGAATAATACACTGCGGGTGCGGTCTTGTCTGAGGCGCAGGTGCGTTATGGCTTCGGCCATTCTTTCAAAAATTCTCATTTTTATGTCATGCATTCTCACCTCTTCAAATCTACATCAATGACAACTGATAATTCTCGAGCCTTACACATATAACTCAAAGCAACTCATATACAATTCAGTAATCGATTCTGATACAATTTGACGGCATAACAGCGTAATTCTCGATATACCGGTAATACTAACAAGTCGAACATCAATATATCTATATCACTAACTCATAACACAAGCAGATACATCTCATAACATTAATATGTTTCTTAAACTCATCACATATATGCTGTAATTCCATAATAAGTGTATACGATACCATTCTTTCGATCCGATTTCCAATTATAACCTCATAATCATCACAAGAACATCTAATAATAATCATATCTGATTTCTCTCAACATCTTAACTTCAAAACAGGTTAGAAATGAACAATACTTACATCCTTAGATAGATCTTGATATAAGGAGTAAGAATCTCAACTCGGAATATAATTCGGATGGCTAAATCTTGAGAAATCTAACTTCAAAGCCTTGAAGAAATTTGAAGGATTCTCAGAGCTCTCTCTCGGTCTTCAGCTTTCTGAAATGGAAGGAATTGAAGACACCTCTCTTATATGCATGGCAAAGGACAAGTGTTATTATTTTCAAGCAACACGCATTGACCGCGGGTGCGATAGCTCAAGGAGCGCGGGTGCGCTGTGCTCTCGGCCCCAATTTCATTTTCTGAAATTCGACGACCGCGGGAGCGGTCTTGGTTGCACCGTGGGTGCGGTCTTGCTTCGAATAAAATTTCCTATCCTACTGGACATCGACCGCGGGTGCGGTCCTTCTAGCACCGCGGGTGCGGTGTGGCTTCGGCCTCACCTTCACAAATTCACATTTTTATGACCGCGGGTGCACTCCTTTTCTAAGTGCGGGTGCGGTCTATCTTGTACTCAAAACTCTAATTTCTCGTGCATTTCCTCCCCTCATTCCATGTCATGCATTCTCATATCTTTGAGTCTCATATTAATGAAGACTAATGAATCTCGAGCCTTACACAAGTAGTAGAAAACAACAATTTTGTGCCAATTTTAGCCCATAAAGTATTCCAAAAGTAACTCAAGAATTTAACATCGCGACCAGATGAAAGGGGATCGGTTACGGTGACCGGAAGCGCAACGGAAGTTTAAAAATCGAATTTTTAACAAGAAATTTCGGCCACCCCTTATAATGTGTAGCAAATACAATAAAACACAAAATGACATTCATAGTGTGTTTAGAATTTTACCTATCAATCACAAGGATTGATGAATGGCTCCAACTAAGGTGTAAACACCTTAGCTCTTCAATGGTAGAAACTATCTTCAAGCTTCCTTTGAGCACTCCTTGCTCAACTATTAAGCCCACCACCAACTAGGTAGATCCCCTCTTAATTTGCACTAGAAAACTAAGAGGATTTTTCAATGAGAATTATTTTCTTTCCTCAACACTTTAAGAAGAAAAATGAGAGAAAAATGGAGGAGAGAACCCTTGCAAATTTTCGGCCCTTGCATATCCAAAAAATGGGAGAGGAAGACTTGTCTTGGTCTTGCAAAAAGCAAAAAGCAAAAGTAGCATGCCAAGCCTTGATGTTTGAAAAAGTTGTCTCCAACTCTTCACCTCCCATGCATGCATATATTATATGATTTTTAACAAATTAAAAACCCATGGACATAATTTAATTATCTCAAACATTTTGAGATTAATTAAACATTACTTGAATTTACTCAAGTCCACTAGTTAAATAATTTATTTAAATTGAGCTCTACAAGGCTCAATATGATTTAATTAATTCAACACTTGAATTAATTTAATTATTTGGACTCTACTAGGTCCACTAGTTTTTAATTAATTCAACACTTGAATTAATTTAATTTAGTCCATAATAATGTTTATGAAAATCACAATTTTCAAATACATTATTCACTTGGCCAACTTTTAATTTAGGAACACTTCCATAAATTAAAAGTTACATTTCTCTCATAGAAGTCATACTTCTATTTTTCTTTACGCTTATAAACTCATTTATAAGCCGTTCAACACATTGAACTAATTTCTCCTTTATAGAAGTCACACTTCTAATTTTCCTTACGCTTATAAACTCATTTATAAGCCGTTCAACACATTGAACTATTTCTCTTCTCAACGGGATCTAGAAAGCTAGTACTTGTGTGTCCCTCAATGGTTCATTGATACAACTAGCCGCGGGTTCACATCTCTATGTGATTCAGACTAAACATGTCCTTATATGAGCATACCCCAATTGCTCCATTCTTATTTATCAACACCTTGATAACAAGAACGTCAGAACTCAAGTCTGATTGTACCCAACCAATCATGTTAAACGTCTAGCAGCATCGCTTACATGATTCCCTAGGTATCAAATGATAGTGCCTGCAAGAACCATTCAATTATGGTTAGCGTACAGTATGGTCCCTTCAACTCATATATCCCGATCGATTCGATAACCATTGGTTTATCGAGAGTTGTCAATGAATCGATACTCTGTGTCATGTCGTAGTTGCATCGATGGTGTAATCTATGAAACCCCTTTCATAATTACCACCATACTCTGATCAGAGATTTCAACCTACATACACATGAGAACACATAGGATATCCATACCCGAAGGTAAGCGGTGAATCCCCGACTACAATGCATCGACTCCTATATGTTTCGACAAAACACCCAACCTTGCCACCTGATGACCCCTTGAGAGTCGGTAAACAAGTCAAAGTGTAATGCTAGCACATAGAGTCTCAATGTTGTCCCGGGTCATAACGACTAATGGTGTACAAATATAAACCAGGACGTTTCCACTCGATAAGTGAGAACAACTTGGAAAGTCCTTTATGAAGGGTTGTTCAGTGCACTCTACCAGGAGCACCTATCTGCATGCTCGGACATCACAATGTCCCCTACCAATGAAACATGGTACTCACATCGCAGATACTAGTCTCGAACTCTAGCGGCCTATATCCTTCTTAGCGGCGGCTGAATCGACTAGGAACTATTTAGAATATACAGTATTCCAAATATGAGTTTCATGATACTCATCATATGAGCTTCTCATATTCTTTCTACTATTTGTATATTCAAGGGCTTAATCTATGCAACTAGCATGGGTATACAGATAAATATTTGCCAAAACAATAATTTCAAATATTATTAAAATAAAGATTGCTCATACATAGAGTTTCATTGTGAACAATAGGCCAAAACTTGGCTCGACGGGCACCTACTCTAACACCAGAATCAATAGTCCTAGGCATGCTATGCAACCTAACGACTTCTCTAAAGAACAAATCCGCAATGTTTGAAGCATCATCGGTTTTATGACAAGCTATAAAATCTGCCATCTTAGAGAATCTATCCACAACAACTAAAATAGAATCCCTCCCCTTCTTAGTCCTAGTCAACCCCAAAATAAAGTCCACAGAAATGTCAATCCAAGTTTTTTTTAAGAATAACACGCAAAAGTGTTCCCAAAGTTCTACTGACAACTTCAGTTTTTCCATCCGTTTGAGGATGACAAGTAGTAGAAAACAACAATTTTGTGCCATTTTTAGCCCATAAATTCTTCCAAAAGTAACTCAAAAATTTAACATCGCGACCAGAAACAATAGTCCTAGGCATGCCATCCAACCTAACGACTTCTCTAAAGAACAAATCCGCAATGTTTGAAGCATCATCGGTTTTATGACAAGCTATAAAATGTGCCATATTAGAGAATCAATCCATAACAACAAAAATAGAATCCCTCCCCTTCTTAGTCCTAGGCAACACCAAAATAAAGTCAATAGAAATGTCAATTCAAGTTCTTTTTAAGAATAGCACTGATGCGATCATGGAAGCGTTGCATGGGTCTATGATGTTCAAGGAGGCACTACAGGGAGTAATGAGCAGGCATGAAGGGGTCGTGATGCATGGGAGTATGTTGGAAGGCCAAAGGAATATGATTCAAGCATTAATTTCATCAACCGAGTCTTCACGGACCTTGACACGGACCTGCACACGGGGTCCGTGCTCTATACAGCCTGAGATGCCCATTGACAGTGTCTACACGGACCCGACGACGGACCCAGGCACGGGATCGTGCCCTATTACATTGGCGAAGACAGTGTCTACACGGACCCGTACACGGAGGTGAGCACGGGGTCCATGTCCCTTGTTTCCAGCTGAAGTTTATACCCGAGTGTACACGGACCCGGACACGGAGGGCTACACGGGGTCCGTGTCCTAGAGTTTTGGGCGAGAAAAATTACCTTCTTTAGAGTTTTATTTTGTTAGGAAACTAGATTTTAGTAATCTTTTTGATATGTAAACCATATTGGATGAATTTTTACACACAATACACATATTATTTTGAGTTTTATCAAACTTGTGAGATTTTTCTATCAACTTTTCAAGGCTTTAGCTTTGTTAAATCAAATCAAACTTATCAAAGTTTATAACTTTGTGGCGTTTGTCGATCGTGCTTGTGCGGATTGTCGTAGGAGTCGTTCTTCGAAGGTTCGTATCAAATTTCGATTGTTATCCTCGTGTTTATTTGTTGTTAAACTTTTATATTTTAGAGGTGAATAACACATCAATTACTTGATTCAAAAGATCGGGAAAACACACGAGTCTTATTATTGTAATTAAATAGAGGGTACGATTGCGTTTTAATCGTGTTTGCTATTTATTCGTATCGAGATTCACATCAAGCACGCAAAAGTGTTCCCAAAGTTCTATTGACAACTTCAGTTTGTCCATCCGTTTGAGGATGACAAGTAGTAAAAAATAACAATTTTGTGCCAAGTTTAGCCCATAAAGTATTTGTGGGGACCCGGGCTCTAACTCAATTCTTTTGGGATTTATTGGATCTTTGCTCGAAAATGTGGGTCAAAATTTTGCTTTTAACATTAATTCAATTGTATAATTAAAGCATAACATGTCTTTATAATAATTAAACAACATCATGTACATACAAGTCTTTTTAGTACAATCATACGCTAGTGTTTAAATACCAACTACAAACATAAGTAGTCCAAGTCTAATAAGCAAACACTAGAAATCTTCAACGCCCGAGATCTCCAGGCTATCATCAATCTCTCATCTAGCTCGAGACCCAGATCCTGCCCCACCTGTTGCCATGCACACATACAGACACGACAACAGCCGGATAACTCCGGTGAGAACAAATCCCAGTATAAAACATGGATGCATGCAATGTAATTAAATCAAGTACAAAAGCATTGCATATATCAATTAACATGAATTATAATCTTAGACATGTAAAAGATTACAAATCTGTATTCAAACTCTGATTCTTGACTCGATTCATTTCTACTCTAGGGATCCCGGTGTGAATAAGACGGTCTGTCACCTACACGACCACTCGGGGTGACGGTACGTCTTATTCCTAGACTTCGGTCAACTCTGTATCGAGGGTCTACACATAGAGCAACTCTACTACTATGCGTCGATACACCGAAACGTCTAGTTTTGGCCGATCTGCCAATATCTCCTATCTCAGGACTCGAATATAAATCAATAAACAATACATTACATAATCAAATGTAATAATAATAATCTAGTATGTGATTTAGGGAAACTCGTATCAAATCTGAATCGAGTTGTGCAATCCCGTGACCACATGAATTATACCTTTCTTGTCGATCAATTTGTCACAATCTCGAATCAGCTGCCAACTCTGTCAAATCTAGTCTGAAATAACAATGTAACAATGTATTCTATCAAGACCTAACTCATATCAAGTTTTGCACAAGTCAATACTCACTCATACTCAACCTCGGTAACAATCAACGGCATAACGACATATTTCTTGGTACCGATCAACTCAATCTCAACATAACAATATCATAATCACTCTCAATAACTCATAATCTCATCCAACACAATTATGTATACTGAAATCTGCAAAATCTCTATACATTACATGCTGGAAAATCGAGACCATCACGTACAACATCCATAATTCGATCCGGTAGCGAATATACAATGCTCATAATCTCAAGAATACATATCTTCAACAAAATCATAATTTCTCCAACACATATATTTCGAAACATACTGGAAATGAACAATACTTACATCCTTTGCTAGCTCTTGTTGCAAGGATCACAAATCCGGGCTCGGAATTAAAATCAAATGAACAAATCTTGCACAATATAATTTCTAGGCTATGAAAACTTGAGGATTCTTGGGGAGGAACTCTCGGTTCTGCTGATGGAGGAATGAAGAAGTGAAGTGTCAATTCAACATATATATATATATCATGCCATGTGTCAAGTTGAGAAACAAAGGTGGCAATTCGCATGCAGCACCGCGGGTGCGGTCACCCCAGCACCGCGGGTGCGCTCATGTTTCGGCAGGATTTTATTTTTGAACATTCCTCGACCGCGGGTGCGGTCATGTTCTTACCGCGGGTGCGGTGTGGCTTCGGCACAAACTTCACAATTCTGATTTAAATGACCGCGGGTGCGGTTCTTGTCTGAGGCGCGGGTGCGGTATGGCTTCGGCCATTTTTTCAAAAATTCTCATTTTTATGTCATGCATTCTTACCTCTTCAAATCTAACATCAATGACAACTGATAATTCTCGAGCCTTACATTTCTCCCCCTCTTAGACAGGAGTTTGTCCTCGAACTCGTAGGCAAACAATCATGCAATCATATACAAAACAGTATAATCAAAATTGAAAGGAAGACTCACATCATATGAATAGCTCGGGATATCTCTGCGTCATATCAGACTCTGTCTCCCAAGTTTCTTCCTCGATGCCATGACGACTCCATTGAATCTTTACAAGCGGAATGGTCTTGGTTCTAAGCTGTTTCTCCTTCCGATCAAGAATCTGTATCGGTCTTTCAACATAGCTCAGAGTCTGATCTAACTCGGCTTCGTCAAGCTGAATAACATGAGAATCATCTGGCATATATCTACGCAACATCGATACATGAAAAACGTTATGTATACCACACAATGAAGGAGGAAGAGCAAGTCTGTAAGCTCGATCGCCAATCTTCTCAAGGATCTCATACGGACCGACGTATCTAGGAGACAACTTTCCACGTTTTCCAAATCTGACAACGCCTCTGAAAGGTGAAATCTTTAAAAATACTCCGTCTCCCTGCTCAAATACCAACGGTCTGCGTCTGACATTGGCGTACTTCGCTTGCCTATCCTGCGCTGCCTTCATTCTTTTCTGAATGATCTTCACTTTCTCGGTCATCTCACGAATCATATCAGGCCCCAACTCTGGTACCTCAGAGATATCATCTCAGTACAACGGAGATCTGCACTTCTTTCCGTATAAAGCTTCGAACGGTGCCATCTCAATGCTAGTCTGATAGCTGTTGTTGTATGAAAATTCACACAAAGGCAATGAATCTTGCCAAATAGTACCAAAATCTAGTACTACAGCTCTCAGCATGTCTTCTAAAGTCTGGATAGTCCGCTCTGACTGTCCGTCTGTCTGAGGATGATAAACAGTGCTAAGGTGTAAAGTCGTACCTAGAGCCTGCTGCAAACTGTGCCAAAAGTGAGAAGTGAATAGTGGATCACGATCTGATACGATCGACTTCGGTACACCGTGCAATCTAACGGCCTCTCTGACATACAACTCTGCCATCTGATCGTGTCGATAGGTCATTCTGTACGGAATAAAGCACGCTGATTTGGTCAGTCTGTCAATCACAACCCAAATCGCGTCACAGCCCCGCGAAGATCGAGGTAACTTCGTCACGAAATCCATGGAAATGTGATCCCATTTCCATTCAGGAATAGATAAACTCTGAAGTAAACCTCCGGGCTTCTTTCTTTCTGCCTTCACCTGCTGGCAATTCAGGCATTTAGACACAAAGTCTGCAATGTCGGTCTTCATCTGTTTCCACCAGAATTGTGTCTTCAGATCATTGTACATCTTCCTGCCACCAAGATGAATGCTGAACCGACTACATGTTAGAGTAGGTGCCCGTCGAGCCAAGGGTTGGCCGAGTGTTCACAATGAAACTCTATGTATAAGCAATCTTTATTTTAATAATATTTGAATTTATTAATTTGGCGCATCTTTATCTTTATACCCATGCTAGTTGCATAGATAAAGACCTTGAATATACAAATAGTAGAAAGAATATGAGATGCTCATATGATGAGTATCATGAAACTCATATTTGTAATACTGTATATTCTAAACGGTTCCTAGTCGATTCAGCCGCCACTAAGAAGGATATAGGCCGCTCGAGTTAGAGACTAGTATCTGCGATGTGAGTACCATGTTTCATTGGTAGGGGACATTGTGATGTCCGAACATGCAGATAGGTGCTCCTTGTAGAGTGTACTGAACAACCCTCCATAAAAGGACTTTCCAAGTGGTTCTCACTTATCGAGTGGAAAAGTCCTGGTTTATGGTTGTACAGAATTAGTCCTTATGACCCGGGACAACATTGAGACTATATGTGCTAGCGTTTCACTTTGACTTGTTTACCGACTCTTATGGGGTCATCAGGTGGCAAGGTTGGGTGTTACGGCGAAACATATAGGAGTCGATGCATTGTAGTCGGGGATTCACCGCTTACCTACGGGTATGGATATCCTATGTGTTTTTCATGTATGTGTGGGTTGAAATCTCTGATCAGAGTATGGTGGTAATTATGAAAGGGGTTTCATAGATTACACCATCGATGCAACCACAACATGATACATAGTATCGATTCATTGACAACTCTCGATAAACCAATAGTTGTCGAATCGGTCGGGATATATGAGTTGAAGGGACCGTACTGTACGCTAACCATAATTGAATGGTTCTTGCAGGCACTATCATGTGATACCTAGGGAATCACGTAAGCGATGCTGCTAGGCGTTTAACGTGATTGGATGGGTACTATCAGACTTGAGTTCTGACGTTCTTACTATCAAGGAGTTGATAAGTAAGAATGGAGCAATTGGGGTATGCTCGAATAAGGACATGTTTAGTCCGAATCACATAGAGATGTGAACCCACGGCTAGTTGTATCAATGAACCATTGAGGGCCACACAAGTACTGGCTTTGTAAATCCCGATGAGAAGTAAAATAGTTCAATGTGTTGAACGGCTTATAAATGTGTTTATAAGCGTAAAGAAAAATAGAAGTATGACTTCTAAGAGAGAAATATAAATTTTAATTTATGGAAGTGTTCCTAAGATTAAAATTTGGCCAAGTAAATAATGTAGTTGAAAATTGTGATTTTCATAAACATTATTGTGGACTAAATTAAATTAATTCAAGTGTTGAATTAATTAAACACTAGTTGACCTAGTAGAGTCCAAATAATTTAAAATAATTCAAGTGTTGAAATAATAATATTGAGTCTTGTAGAGCTCAATTAAAATAATTATTTAACTAGTGGGACTTGAATAAATTCAAGTAGTATTTAATTAATCTCAAATATGTTTGAGATAATTAAAATTTAGTCCATGGTTTTTAATGTGTTAAAAACCATATTATATACATGACATGCAAGGGTTTGCATGCTTGGGAGGTGAAAAAACTTTGAATACTTTTTAATAAAATAATGCATGGCATGGGGATCAACTTTTTTCACTTTTCCCACACCCAAGTCTAGACTTCACTCCCTCATTCCTCACCTTGTCTTGGCCGAAATTCTTGGTGTTCTCTCTCAAATATTTTCTTCATTGTGTTCTTCAATTTGTTGGAGAAACAAAATCTTCTCATTGAAAAATCCTCTTGATTTTCTAGTGCAAATCAAGAGGGGGTTTTACCTAGCTTGTGGTGGGCTTGATTTAGGAGCAAGGAGGAGAAGCTTGTAGATTTTTCTTCCTAAGAAGAGCTTTGTTGTTCACAACAAAGTTGGTGCAAACATCAACCTCAAGAGGTTGATAGGTAATATCTCATAAACATCCTATGTATGATTTATTCTTGTTTGAAATGTAAATATTGCACAAACCAAGGGTGGCCGAAATTTAAGCATGAAATTTAAATATTTTGACTTCCGTTGCGCTTCCGGCCACCGTAACCGGTCCGCTTTCAAGTGGTATCCGAGCTAAGGTTACGGTTTTTGTGTTATATTTACGTAATATTGTATTGAGATCGATTTCTAACCGCTTGAGAAATATTTTTGCAAGGAAATTCAAAGGGCCGAAAATTTGAAGAAACAAAAAAAAAAATATTTTTCGGGCAGCCGAGGGGCTGCCCGAGGGGGCTGCCCGAAAATTTCGGGCAGCCGAGGGGCAGCCCAAGGGGCTGCCCGAAATACTACTTTTTAAAATAAAAAAAAAAAATTGTGTGTTGCCGGAATCCGGCGACGGAGCTCCGGCGACGGCGATGACGGCTAGGGTTTCCAAAAGTGTTTTGGAGAATCTTAGTGTCATGGGCCTTGAGATGTTGGGCCATTGGATGGACAACATAATTTGTGAAATTTAAATGGGCCAAAATATTTTTGGTGAAAAATGGTTTTTGGGCCCTTAAGTTTAAATTTACAATTGTTGCACATATTTTCTCATAAAATAAATAGTTGAAGTGGGACTTTAATTACTTATAGTAAATTGTGATTTACAAGAAATTCGATTATAAATAAATTAATTTGAAAGTAGACAAAGGTGTTTGTATACTTTGTTAATTTAATTTATAATTGTGGCGGTTAGTGATTGGATCAAGATATATAATATTGGATCCATTAATTATAGTGATAATTAATTGATGGTGTATGATATGTGATATTATGCATGAAGGATGATCAAAAGCCCAAGCCCAATTTGCTAGGTGTATGCTAGGATATTTGTGTTGAATGATTGTAATAATTATCAATTTAAAGTAGGCTTGGTTTATGGCCCGTTCCCACCCCATGAGATGTATCCCTATGTGCCATGGATATTTAATTGTAAATATTAGAATAGTGGAAGATCAAGATTGGAAGATGGTGGCCTTGGTGATTATGAAGATCGAAGACATGTAATATTGGATGCTAATGTAATAATGTAGTTGCATTTGCATCCCGTGCATTTACCCTAGGATTGGACCTAGGCCCGTGTTTAGCTCACACGGGCCATTAGTTTTGGGGCAATTGATCATCCTTGTACTGTTTTCTATTTATAATATATGCATGATATGTTATAAATAATGAGTATGTGCGTTATTATTATGATAATAACAAAGTTGCATGAATCCGGCAAACATACGATCAAACATGGCGAGCTTTTAAAATAAAATTAATGATGAGACCTTTCAAAATTAAAAAACCCTCATTTTGAATAAGATTCAAAATTAATATCAAGTCCGAAAAGGGGAATTATAAATTTGTTTCTAATTTCCTTGTCTTCCATCGACAATGGATGCATGATGAACGCTACCCGTACTCGGGGCTCGGCTCATATTATTGAGGGGGCCCTGGGTGCCGGAAAGCTGTGACATCCATTGACATAGTGATGTAAACTACGTGGAACTCCCATGATTTCGGCTCATATTATTGAGGGAACTCATGGCGACCGTCCTATTAAGGTTCAACATCGATGGGTAAGGCTTGACACGTGAAGATGAACGACGTCATATTATTGGGTCCTAATCAAACGTGAGACAAAAGTTTACGTAGAGGGTTGCATTGTGATGCAATTAGGAAACTACCTTTTAGGAATTGTGATTGGCTGATATTATTCGGGATCACAATTCGCTAATTGGACCTTACGTACCTTCTGAGGAAAGTGTTTTCCGTTTTCACTAGAGGTTAGTGAAAATGTCAAAACAGTGGGAGCAAATATTTATGAAGTAAAAGTCCAAACTTCATATCTTACTAAATATTTAAATTAGTCATCAACATTTATCTGTTTTTACTTTTCAGTACAAATCGACAATGTCTTCGATGCGCAATTCGATATCTGTAATACTCGACAAACACATATTAACTGGACCTAATTACCTCACTTGGCTAAGAAATTTGAAAATAGTCTTGAATTCGGAAAGGGTAACATATACACTGACTCAGTCGCCCCCTGTTGAGGCTCCGACTGACTACCTGAGGAATTGCAGGCTTACAAGGAATGGTGTGACCATGACTTGATAGCCAGGTGTTATATGCTGACTTCTATGAATGATGAGCTGCAGAGGCGTTTTGAGGGTGCAAAGAGTGCTGCTGACATTCATTTGCACCTCAAGGAGCTCTTTGGGGAGCCAACGCGTCCTCTTAGGCATGCTACCGTCAAGGAGCTGATCACTTTGCGCATGCGAGATGGGGCCTCGGTCCATGAGCATGGCCTAAAGGTGATCGGGCTCGTGGACAAGCTCGTTGGCATGGATATGATCTTGCCTTCGGAGTTGACCACCGACGTATTGCTGTTATCGCTGCCTAGCTCATTTGATCCTTTTGTGGTGAACTTCAACATGAACAAGATGGAACCGACCCTTGAGGAGTTGGTGAACATGCTTGTTACCTTTGAGTCCACTATCAAGAAAGAGAAGTCGGTTCTTTATGTGGGTTCTTCATCTGGTACGAAGATTGATCCACATGGGAATGGAAAGAAGAGTTCTTTCCAACGTCCCAAGAAGAACGTGCCCTTGATGAGGCAATCTCCGAATCCCGTTGAGGCAGCCAGACCAGTTTAGGCTGACAAGACTGGTGATGTTTGTCATCACTGCAAGAAGCCTGGACATTGGAAGCGAAATTGCAAGGAATATCTGGCCCAGAAAAGTTCTGGAAATGGTATGTTCTAAATTTAAGTAAACATTTCAATTAACTCTACTTCTTGGGTATTGGATACCTAATGTGGATCACATCTCTGTAATGTGTTGCAGGAGATGGGAAGAAGTTAGAGGATTAGAGAAGGTGAGACCTTCTTGGGAATGGCAATGGAGCAAGAGTTGCTGCCAAGACCTTAAGAGATGTTTACTTATTTTTGAATAGTGATTTTAAGTTATTTTAAGAGATGTTTTGTTTGTACCGAATTTGTTTAAAAACATTGTTTCCATTTCTATGCTGATAAAAATGGATATTCTTGTTTATTTTGCAAAGGTGTTTGCAACATTTACATGAATGAATGTTTGATTGGTACTGGTAAACTTGAAAACGATCTCTATAACTTAAAATTAAAAGATATTCCACTAAATGTCCATTCAAAGGCAGACACCATATGAGATATGGATGGGTAATCCTCCCAAATATTCTTATCTTAGAATATGGGGGTGCCCTGCTTATGAAGCAGGTAGTGGGAGATAAATTGGATAGTTGATCCATTTTATGCTACTTTGTGGGATATCCAATGAATTCAATTGGATACTACTTCTATCATCCCCAAGAAACAAAAGTGTTTGTTTCTAGAAATGCGACCTTTTTGGAAAAAGATTTTCTATTGGATAGAAAAAGGGAGATGATAGAACTCGAAGAGGTTCGAGAGAAACCCGCAATTATAGAACCCACACCCGATGAGCCAAGAGAGGAGATACAAGCTCCTAGCAGATACGAGAAAGTCTCGAGACCACCTATGAGGTATGGTCAACTTCTTGAAGAGGGCCATGATGAGCCTAACCATGTATGTGATCCAAGGACCTTCAAGGAAGCATTATCTGATGCCGATTCATCCAAGTGGCTTGAAGCAATGGAATCTGAGTTGAATTCCATGCATTTGAACCAAGTGTAGGATCTTGTGGATCCACCTGAGGGAACTGTTCCCACAGGGACTTGGGACGGATGGGAAGGTATTGACCTTCAAGGCGCGATTGGTGGCAAAAGGATGTACTCAAAGACAAGGAGTTGACTTTGAGGAAACCTTTTCCCAGTCGCAATGTTCAAGTCCATAAGGATTTTGCTTGCCATAGCTGCATGGTATGACTATGAGATATGGCAGATGGATGTTAAGACAGTCTTTCTTAATGGGGATTTTAAGAAAGTGATTTACATGTCTCAACCTGAAGGGTTTACATCTGTCGGAAGTGAGCATTTGGTATGCAAACTTCAGAGATCTATTTATGGTCTAAAGCAGGCATCAAGGAGTTGGAACCTTAGATTCGATAGTACAATCAAAGAGTTTGATTTACTAAGAATCCTGAGGGACCCTATGTGTATAAGAAGGTCGGTGGGAGTGTTGTGACATTCCTGGTGTTGTATGTTGATGACATTATACTCATTGGGAATGATGTAGGAATGTTGCAATCAACTAAGATATGGTTAGCAAGTAAGTTCTCGATGTAGGACTTGGGTGAAGCATCTTTTGTATTGGGATACAGATCTATAGAGATAGATCGAAAAGATGGCTTGGTCTCACCCAGTCCACATACATGATACCATCGTGAAGCGGTTCTCGATGGATGAGTCCATGAGAGGACATCTACCAATGTGTCATGGCGTGTCCCTATCCAAGTCTGTCTCCCAAGACAGATGCAGAGATAGTGGCGATGACACGCATTCCGTATGCTTCGGCAATTGGTAACATCATGTATGGGATGATATCTACACGTCCTGACGTGGCGTTTGCACTATGTGTAGTGAAAAGATATCAATCGAACCCTGGTCTTCCACACTGGAAAGCTGTGAAAGACATTCTCAAGTAGTTGAGAAGGACCAATAAGTTGTTCTTGGTCTATGGGGTGGAGAACTGAAATTGGAAGGCTATACCGACTCTAGCTTCCAAAGTGGTATCGATAACTCGAAGTCAACCTCTAGGTTTGTATTCATGCTCAATGGTGCTGCTGTCTCTTGGAAGAGTTCCAAGCAAGACAATACTGCGGATTCCAGCACAGAGGCCGAATACATTGCTGCATCGGATGCAGCAAGGGAGGCTGTTTGGATAAGGAATTTCGTCCAAAAATTGGGCGTCATTCCTAATAGAGTTGCTCCTGTCCCGGTGTTGTGTGACAACACGGGAGCTATAGCTCAAGCAAAGGAGCCTAGGTCTCATCAGAAATCCAAACTAGTATTGAAAAAGTACCACATCCTTGGAGAGATTGTGGAAAGAAGAGAAGTGTCTATTGACAAAGTCGGCTCCGCAGATTATGTTGTTGATCCACTAATTAGGCCTTTACCTGGACCATTATTCGACAAGCATCGCGAATCAATGGGTTTTAAGCATATGGGTAGTTGGCTCTAGTGCAAGTGGGAGATTGTTAGAGTAGGTGCCCGTCGAGCCAAGTGTTGGCCGAGTGTTCACAATGAAACTCTATGTATAAGCAATCTTTATTTTAATAATATTTGAATTTATTAATTTGGCGCATCTTTATCTTTATACCCATGCTAGTTGCATAGATAAAGACCTTGAATATACAAATAGTAGAAAGAATATGAGATGCTCATATGATGAGTATCATGAAACTCATATTTGTAATACTGTATATTCTAAACGGTTCCTAGTCGATTCAGCCGCCACTAAGAAGGTTATAGGCCGCTCGAGTTAGAGACTAGTATCTGCGATGTGAGTACCATGTTTCATTGGTAGGGGACATTGTGATGTCCGAACATGCAGATAGGTGCTCCTTGTAGAGTGTACTGAACAACCCTCCATAAAAGGACTTTCCAAGTGGTTCTCACTTACCGAGTGGAAAAGCCCTGGTTTATGGTTGTACAGAATTAGTCCTTATGACCCGGGACAACATTGAGACTCTATGTGCTAGCGTTTCACTTTAACTTGTTTACCGACTCTTAAGGGATCATCAGGTGGCAAGGTTGGGTGTTACTGGCGAAACATATAGGAGTCGATGCATTGTAGTCGAGGATTCACCGCTTACCTACGGGTATGGATATCCTATGTGTTTTTCATGTATGTGTGGGTTGAAATCTCTGATCAGAGTATGGTGGTAATTATGAAAGGGGTTTCATAGATTACACCATCGATGCAACCACAACATGACACATAGTATCGATTCATTGACAACTCTCGATAAACCAATAGTTGTCGAATCGGTCGGGATATATGAGTTGAAGGGACCGTACTGTACGCTAACCATAATTGAATGGTTCTTGCAGGCACTAGCATGTGATACCTAGGGAATCACGTAAGCGATGCTGCTAGACGTTTAACGTGATTGGATGGGTACTATCAGACTTGAGTTCTGACGTTCTTACTAACAAGGAGTTGATAAGTAAGAATGGAGCAATTGGGGTATGCTCGAATAAGGACATTTTTAGTCCGAATCACATAGAGATGTGAACCCACGGCTAGTTGTATCAATGAACCATTGAGGGCCACACAAGTACTGGCTTTGTAAATCCCGATGAGATGTAAAATAGTTCAATGTGTTGAACGGCTTATAAATGTGTTTATAAGCGTAAAGAAAAATAGAAGTATGACTTCTAAGAGAGAAATATAAATTTTAATTTATGGAAGTGTTCCTAAGATTAAAATTTGGCCAAGTAAATAATGTAGTTGAAAATTGTGATTTTCATAAACATTATTGTGGACTAAATTAAATTAATTCAAGTGTTGAATTAATTAAACACTAGTTGACCTAGTAGAGTCCAAATAATTTAAAATAATTCAAGTGTTGAATTAATAATATTGAGTCTTGTAGAGCTCAATTAAAATAATTATTTAACTAGTGGGACTTGAATAAATTCAAGTAGTATTTAATTAATCTCAAATATGTTTGAGATAATTAAATTTAGTCCATGGTTTTTAATGTGTTAAAAACCATATTATATACATGACATGCAAGGGTTTGCATGCTTAGGAGGTGAAGAGACTTTGAATACTTTTTAATAAAATAATGCATGGCATGGGGATCAACTTTTTTCACTTTTCCCACACCCAAGTCTAGACTTCACTCCCTCATTCCTCACCTTGTCTTGGCCGAAATTCTTGGTGTTCTCTCTCAAATATTTTCTTCATTGTGTTCTTCAATTTGTTGAAGAAACAAAATCTTCTCATTGAAAAATCCTCTTGATTTTCTAGTGCAAATCAAGAGGGGTTTTTACATAGCTTGTGGTGGGCTTGATTTAGGAGCAAGGAGGAGAAGCTTGTATATTTTTCTTCCTAAGAAGAGCTTTGTTGTTCACAACAAAGTTGGTGCAAACATCAACCTCAAGAGGTTGATAGGTAATATCTCCTAAACATCCTATGTATGATTTATTCTTGTTTGAAATGTAAATATTGCACAAACCAAGGGTGGCCGAAATTTAAGCATGAAAATTTAAATATTTTGACTTCCGTTGCGCTTCCGGCCACCGTAACCGGTCCGCTTTCACTACAGTGTGCCTCTGCCATGATCTGTCGTCTCAAATCGGGAACATCTGGCACTACTAGGCGGTTATTCACATACAGAACAGAATCTCTAACCTGATACTCTGATATATGACCAGCTCTGACCATATCAATCGATTTCTGAATGCTCGGATCAGTTCTCTGTGCCTCTTTGACCCTCAAAATCAAATTTGACTCAATCTGAATCATAGCAAGTCGCAACGGTCTACTCTCTGTATCAAATGTCAATCCAGACAAACAACAATCTTTTACTAAATTCGATACACCTACTGTCGACAAGGAAAGAGCACATACCTTTCGACTCAAGGCATCTGCCGCGGCATTCGATTTCCCTGGATAGTACTTGATCTCGCAATCAAAATCTTTCAGCAGATCAAGCCATCGTCGCTGCCTCATGTTCAACTCTGACTGAGAAAAGAGGTACTTCAGGCTCTTATGATCTGAGTAGATTTCAAATTTCTCGCCATATAAATAATGACGCCAGATCTTCAAGGCAAAAACAATCACCGCCAATTCAAGATCATGAATCGGATAACGAGTTTCGTGCGGCTTCAGCTGTCTAGAGGCGTACGCTATCACGTGCCCTCGCTGCATAAGAACACATCCAATCCTCTGTGTGATGCGTCACAATATATAACAAACTCACCTGTACCTGAAAGAATCGTCAAGACAGGCGCACTAGTCAGCCTCTTCTTCAACTCCACAAAACTGGCTTCACAATCTTCGGACCACACAAATGGCATGTTCTTTTGTGTCAACTGGGTGATAGGTTTCGCTATACTGGAGAAATCTCGGATGAAACGACGATAATACCCGGCTAGACCCATGAAACTGCGTATCTCCGGCACAGAAGTTGGTCTTGGCCAACTGATCACAGCCTCAACTTTACTCGGATCTACCGCAATACCATCTCCAGATATAATGTGCCCCAAAAAAACTACCTGTTTCAGCCAAAATTCGCACTTGGACAATTTGGCGTATAACTGTTCTTTTCTCAAAGTCCGCAATACAATCCTCAGATGATCTGCATGTTCAGTCAGACTTTTCGAATACACCAAAATATCATCAATAAACACAATCACAAAATCGTCTAAATATCTCTGAAAGATACGGTTCATCAAACTCATAAATACCGCTGGTGCATTCGTCAAACCGAAAGGCATCACAACAAACTCATAATGTCCATACCTGGTTCGGAATGCAGTCTTCGGAATATCAACGTCTCTAACTCTGAGCTGATGATACCCTGATCTCAAATCAATCTTCGAGTATACAGAAGATCCCTGTAACTGATCAAATAAATCATCGATGCGCGGCAAAGGATACTTGTTCTTCACTGTTGCCTTGTTCAATTGTCTGTAATCAATACATAACCGCATCGAACCATCTTTCTTTCTAACGAAAAGCACCGGAGCACCCCAAGGTGATACACTCGGTCTGATGTACCCCTTGGACAGAAGATCTTCTAACTGCGCTTTCAATTCTTTCAACTCTATCGGTGCCATCTTATACGGAGCTCTCGAAATAGGAACACTGCCTGGCACAAGATCTATGCTAAAATCTACCTCTCGAACTGGAGGCAACCCTGGAATCTCATCTGGGAACACGTCTGCAAACTCGCAAACCACTGGCAGATCTGCCAATGCTGGGCTCGACTTCAGTAGGTCTACTGAATATACCAGAAAGCCCTCTGCTCCTCTCTGAAGCAATCTACTCATAGTCAGAGCAGATACTAAAGGAATCCGAGATCTGGAACCCTTGCCGTAGAATTTCCACTCATCTGTCATGTCGGGTCTGAATCTGACAATCTTGTGGAAACAATCTACAGTGGCCCTGTACTTGATCAACATGTCTATACCAACTATACAGTCAAAATCAGCTAAACCAAGTACTATACAATCTAGATCAATCTCATGCCCCTCAAACTGAAGCATACAATGTCTAACAGTAGTCACAGATATTAAGCCACTTCCCAACGGAGATGTAATAGACACTACAGTAGACATCGACTCAACAGGCAAGGAATGTCTCAATGCAAAATGTTCAGATATAAATGTATGTGATGCACCTGTGTCTATCAACACATATGCAGGATAACCGCAAAGAAAACAGTTACCTGCAATGACGTCATCCGGTGCCTCTTGCGCCTGCTCCTCTGTCAGCGCAAATACCCTAGCCTGCTATCTGGGAGGTTGACTCACTGTCTGACTACCTCCTGGTCTTTGCTGGGTCTGGGCCGATGGTGGCTGGAAAGAGTGTACAGAGGATGCCTGTCTCTCCATCTGTGACACTGGTGCTGATGACCCTGTACTCTGGTATCGTTGTGCACCTCTCTGGGGACAAACTCTGGCAAAGTGTCCCGGTTGCCTACAGATGTTGCAGCGTCCCATAACTCCTTGACACTGCTCCGTGGAATGTCGCCCTCCGCACGAACTACAGTATACGCCACTGTAATCTGAACCCTGACCTCTCTATCTTGATCCACTCGAACTCGATGAACTACTCCCGGATTTCTTAAACTGCTTGCCCTTAGCCTTCAAAAATTCCTTCTTGCCACTACTACTAGATCCACTATCGAAGCGAGGAGGAGGTGGTGGAAACTGAGTGGTAGGCTATGGCGGTCTCTGCCCCTGAGCACCGTAAGAAGCGCCTCGCTGCCTGATCAGGCCAGCCTCTGCTCCCTTAGCTCTGTTCAGTGCCTCTGAAAAAGTATTAGGCCGCCCTGTGTTCACCAAAGTAAAGACATCCGGATTCAACCCATTGATGAACTGATCGGCCACTGCCTCGTCGTTCCCTGCCACATGCGGTGCAAATCGTAGCAATGCAGAAAATTTGGCAACATACTCCTCGATGTTCCACTGTCCCTGCCTCAGATTCGCAAATTCAGCCCCTTTATCTTTTCGGTAGGAGACGGGGAAGAAGCGCTGATAGAACTCATCTTTGAAAACTTTCCACGTAATGTCAATGCCTCGGTGCTCCAAGGCTCTCTTCGCAGTCAACCACCAGCTTTTTGCAACCTCTTGCAGCTGATGCCCTACCAATTTCACATGTCGCTCATCAGTATATGCCAAAGACTCAAACAACATCTCGATATCATCAAGCCAGCTCTCGCACTCTACTGCAATCTCTGTGCCCTTTAGGGTAGGCGGATGGAAAGACTGAAACCTCTTCAATAAGGTCTCCATCGGCGTAGCGGTAACATCCATCTGTGCACCTGATGTGCTACCCTGCTCTGGCTGTGGTACACGTCTAGGCGGCATAAATCTGATTATCAAAATGATTAGTACAAAATCAATATCATCTGTCTCAGCCCTCCTCTGATCATAACCTCTGATCGAGAATCGGTTCTGATTCAGGCTTGACAAGTATATGCTGTAAATCAATTCAGATAATACAACAACATACAATAAGGAAAGCAATAAATCATGCTAGCATCTCAAAAGCAAGGAAGATGACTCGATCTACCCCGCTCATTCTATTCTATCTCAGTCTACAGAACCTACTGCTCTGATACCACCTGTTGTGGGGACCCGGGCTCTAACTCAATTCTTTTGGGATTTATTGGATCTTTGCTCGAAAATGTGGGTCAAAATTTTGCTTTTAACATTAATTCAATTGTATAATTAAAGCATAACATGTCTTTATAATAATTAAACAACATCATGTACATACAAGTCTGTTTAGTACAATCATACGCTAGTGTTTAAATACCAACTACAAACATAAGTAGTCCAAGTCTAATAAGCAAACACTAGAAATCTTCAACGCCCGAGATCTCCACGCTATCATCAATCTCTCATCTAGCTCGAGACCCAGATCCTGCCCCACCTGTTGCCATGCACACATACAGACACGAAAACAGCCGGATAACTCCGGTGAGAACAAATCCCAGTATAAAACATGGATGCATGCAATGTAATTAAATCAAGTACAAAAGCATGGCATATATCAATTAACATGAATTATAATCTAAGACATGTAAAAGAATACAAATCTGTATTCAAACTCTGATTCTTGACTCGATTCATTTCTACTCTAGGGATCCCGGTGTGAATAAGACGGTCTGTCACCTACCCAACCACTCGGGGTGACGGTACGTCTTATTCCTAGACTTCGGTCAACTCTGTATCGAGGGTCTACACATAGAGCAACTCTACTACTATACGTCGATACACTGAAACGTCTAGTTTTGGCCGATCTGCCAATATCTCCTATCTCAGGACTCGAATATAAATCAATAAACAATACATTACATAATCAAATGTAATAATAATCTAGTATGTGATTTAGGGAAACTCGTATCAAATCTGAATCGAGTTGTGCAATCCCGTGACCACATGAATTATACCTTTCTTGTCGATCAATTTGTCACAATCTCGAATCAGCTGCCAACTCTATCAAATCTAGTGTGAAATAACAATGTAACAATGTATTCTATCAAGACCTAACTCATGTACAAGTTTTGCACAAGTCAATACTCACTCATACTCAACCTCGGTAACAATCAACGTCATAACGACATATTTCTTGGTACCGATCAACTCAATCTCAACATAACAATATCATAATCACTCCCAATAACTCATAATCTCATCCAACACAATTATGTATACTGAAATCTGCAAAATCTCTATACATTACATGCTGGAAAAATCGAGACCATCACGTACAACATCCATAATTTGATCCGGTAGCGAATATACAATGCTCATAATCTCAAGAATACATATCTTCAACAAAATCATAATTTCTCCAACACATATATTTTGAAACATGCTGGAAATGAACAATACTTACATTCTTTGCTAGCTCTTGTTGCAAGGATCACAAATCCGGGCTCGGAATTAAAATCAAATGAACAAATCTTGCACAATATAATTTCTAGGCTATGAAAACTTGAGGAATCTTGGGGAGGAACTCTCGGTTCTGCTGATGGAGAAATGAAGAAGTGAAGTGTCAATTCAACATATATATATATCATGCCATGTGTCAAGTTGAGAAACAAAGGTGGCACTTCGCATACAGCACCGCGGGTGCGGTCACCCCAGCACCGCGGGTGCGCTCATGTTTCGGCAGGATTTTATTTTTGAACATTCCTCGGCCGCGGGTGCGGTCATGTTCTTACCGCGGGTGCGGTGTGGCTTCGGCACAAACTTCACAATTCTGATTTAAATGACCGCGGGTGCGGTTCTTGTCTGAGGCGCGGGTGCGGTATCGCTTCGGCCATTTTTTCAAAAATTCTCATTTTTATGTCATGCATTCTTACCTCTTCAAATCTAACATCAATGACAACTGATAATTCTCGAGCCTTACAGTATTCCAAAAGTAACTCAAGAATTTAACATCGCGACCAGAATCAATAGTCCTAGGCATGCCATGCAACCTAACGACTTCTCTAAAGAACAAATCCGCAATGTTTGAATCAACATCGGTTTTATGACAAGCTATAAAATGTGCCATCTTTGAGATTCTATCAACAACAACAAAAATAGAATCCCTCCGCTTCTTAGTCCTAGCAACCCCAAAATAAAGTCCAAAGAAATGTCAATCCAAGTTCTTTTTAAGAATAGCACGCAAAAGTGTTCCCAAATTTCTATTGACAACTTCAGTTTGTCCATCCGTTTGAGGATGACAAGTAGTAGAAAACAACAATTTTGTGCCATGTTTAGCCCATAAAGTCTTCCAAAAGTAACTCAAGAGTTTAACATCGTGACCAGAAACAATAGTCCTAGGCATGCCATGCAACCTAACGACTTCTCTAAAGAACAAATCCGCAATGTTTGAAGCATAATCAGTTTTATGATAAGCTATAAAATGTGCCATCTTAAAGAATCTATCCACAACAACAAAAATAGAATCCCTCCCCTTATTAGTCTTAGGCAACCCCAAAATAAAGCCAATAGAAATGTCAATCCAAGTTATTTTTAATAATAGCACGCAAAAGTGTTCCCAAAGTTCTATTGACAACTTCAGTTTGACCATCAGTTTGAGGATGACAAGTAGTAGAAAACAACAATTTTTTGCCAAGTTTAGCCCATAAAGTATTCCAAAAGTAACTCAAGAATTTAACATCGCGACCAGAATCAATAGTCCTAGGCATGCCATGCAACCTAACGACTTCTCTAAAGAACAAATCCGCAATGTTTGAAGCATCATCGGTTTTATGACAAGCTATAAAATGTGCCATCTTAGAAAATCAATCCACAACAACAAAAATAGAATCCCTCCCCTTCTTAGTCCTAGGCAACCCCAAAATAAAGTACATAGAAATGTGAATCCAAGTTCTTTTTAAGAATAGCACGCAAAAGTGTTCCCAAAGTTCTATTGACAACTTCAGTTTGTCCATCCGTTTGAGGATGACAAGTAGTAGAAAACAACAATTTTGTGCCAAGTTTAGCACATAAAGTCTTAAAAAAGTAACTCAAGAATTTAACATCGCGACCAGAAACAATAGTCCTAGGCATGCCATGCAACCTAGCGACTTCTCTAAAGAACAAATCCGCCATGTTTGAAGCATCATCGGTTTTATGACAAGCTATAAAATGTGCCATCTTAGAGAATCTATCCACAACAACAAAAATAGAATCCCTCCCCTTCTTAGTCCTAGGCAACCCCAAAATAAAGCCAATAGAAATGTAAATTCAAGTTCTTTTTAAGAATAGCACGCAAAAGTATTCCCAAAGTTCTATTGACAACTTCATTTTGTCCATCCGTTTGAGGATGACAAGTAGTAGATAACAACAATTTTGTGCCATGTTTAGCATATAAAGTCTTCCAAAAGTAACTCAAGAATTTAACATCGCGACCAGAAACAATAGTCCTAGGCATGCCATGCAACCTAGCGACTTCTCTAAAGAACAAATCCGCCATGTTTGAAGCATCATCGGTTTTATGACAAGCTATAAAATGTGCCATCTTAGAGAATCTATCCACGACAACAAAAATAGAATTCCTCCCCTTCTTAGTCCTAGGCAACCCCAAAATAAAGTCCATAAAATATCAATCCAAGTTATTTTTAAGAATAGCACGCAAAAGTGTTCCCAAAGTTCTATTGACAACTTCAGTTTGTTCATCAGTTTGAGGATGACAAGTAGTAGAAAACAACAATTTTGTGCCAAGTTTAGCCCATAAAGTATACCAAAAGTAACTCAAGAATTTAACATCGCGACCAGAAACAATAGTCCTAGGCATGCCATGCAACCTAACGACTTCTCTAAAGAACAAATCCGCAATGTTTGAAGCATCATCGGTTTTATGACAAGCAATAAAATATGCCATCTTAGAGAATCTATCCACAACAACGAAAATAGAATTCCTCCCCTTCTTAGTCCTAGGCAACCCAAAATAAAGTCCATAGAAATGTAAGGCTCGAAGATTTAGTTATCATAATCAGATGGATTTGTTGATAATTAAGATGATTGTAGATGTATTTTATTGAATTTAAAAAGAAGGCAAAATGTACAAAAGGAATGTAAAAACTCGAAGCATGGCGCACATGCGCGAAGGCATGCGCGCAGCGTAGCGCGAGGCGTCCAGTAGCCTCGGCGCATATGCGCGAGGTATTGCGCGCATATGCGCGGCACCGCCAGTAGCGCTAGCACATATGCGCGGGGAGAGTTGGCGCATATGCGCGAGGAGTGAAATGGCTAAGCTGCCGAAACCCGTAGGTCTCGCGCATATGCGCGAGTAGTGTCCGCGCATATGCGCGAGACGTGTGCGTCAAAGGAGTTGCCATGTGTATTGAATCATGCAATATATATATAGATTGGCTTAGTTTTCCTTCATTCAGCAGAGAGAGATCCGAGAATTCTGAAGAAGAACTTCCAACTTTCGTCAAGGCTTTGAATTGTGATTTTTCAAGATTTAACCACCCAAACTTTAATCCGACTTCGGTTTTGAACTCCTCTCCGTATTTGCTACAAAGTGATGTAAGTATTGTTAAATTCCAGTATGGTTTGAGAATTACATATTGGGGAAATGTTGATATGCTTATATATATGTGTTCTTGAGAGGATGGTTAACGTAGAAACGCAACCGGATCGAAGAACGGATGTCATATGCAATTGTTACAATTTTTATAACATGTTTAGAACTAAATATGCAGATTTTGGGTACTATGACATGTTTTGGATGAATATTGTATTGGATTATGATTGAGAATAAGATAGTGTTGACATCTGTTGAGAATTTGATTGACCGGTATCGAGAATTACGTCGTTATGCCGTCAAATTGTATCGAGATCACGTAGTGACTTGGATATGTGTTGATTTAGATTAGAGATTGATAGATTGTATATCAACATTTTCATTTCAGATTCAGTTTGGCGACCGTGACAGTGATTGTGCGACGAAAGGTATAGTACATGTTTTGTTTGGGGAATCACGACTCAAATGAGATCACATTTGAGTTTCCCAACCAAAATCACATACTTGTTTTATTGTTCATACCTTGATATGATTATGATTGTTATAGATTGGTTTATAGAACTTGTATGCAGATCTTGCTATGCTTTGTTTACAGATCGTGTAGCATTGCATATGCTTGTTTGCAGAGTTTGTATTCATGCATTAAGATAGGGCAGTCTGGAGATCAGGCAGACTACTAGATGTTCGGCGATATCTCAGCTTAGGGGAAGATCACCGCCCCTTTGTAGACGTGGATACAGATCAGGCCGAAGTCTAGGAATAAGACGTACAACACCTCGATTCGTAGGGTAGGTGACAGCCAGTGACGTCTTATTCACAACGGGATCCCTAGAGTTCTAGTCGAGTCGAGTCTAGACATGATTAGATTCACATTGCATGATTTTATATGAATGACATTCATATCAGCATGTTTCATGTTTAGATTGTTTATATGCATGTTACATGTTTATACTGGGATTTGTTCTCACCGGTTTTCCGGCTGTTGTTATGTCTGTATGTGTGCATAACAACAGGTGGGGCAGGATCTGGGTCGAGACAGAGATGATCGGGTTAGCGTGGAGATCACGGGCGCAGCAGAGGACTAGTGGTCTTTTTATTAGCTTTGGACTATCTTTTGTTTATAGATGGTAGTGAACACTAGTTGTATATAGAATAAGACATGTATATTTTGTTGTATGTTGTACAATAAATAAAGAACTTATGCTTGTTTAGTTACATTTGATTTGATGTAAAAAGCAAAAAATTGACCCACATTTTAGAATAATGATCCATTTAATCCCAAGAAAAAGAATTAGAGCCCGGGTCCCCACAAGAAATGTCAATCCAAGTTCTTTTTAAGAATAGCACGCAAAAGTGTTCCCAAAGTTCTATTGAAAACTTCAGTTTGTCCATCCGTTTGAGGATGACAAGTAGTAGAAAACAACAATTTTGTGCCAAGTTTAGCCCATAAAGTATTCCAAAAGTAACTCAAGAATTTAACATCGCGACCAGAATCAATAGTCCTAGGCATGCCATGCAACCTAACGACTTCTCTAAAGAACAAATCCGCAATGTTTGAAGCATCATCGGTTTTATGACAGGCTATAAAATGTGCCATCTTAGATAATCTATCCACAACAACGAAAATAGAATCCCTCGTCATCCTAGTCCTAGGCAACCCCAAAATAAAGTCCATGGAAATGTCAATCCAAGTTCTTTTTAAGAATAGCACGCAAAAGTGTTCCCAATGTTCTATTGAAAACTTCAGTTTGTCCATCCGTTTGATGATTACAAGTAGTAGAAAACAACAATTTTGTGCCAAGTTTAGCCCATAAAGTATTCCAAAAGTAACTCAAGAATTTAACATCGCGACCAGAATCAATAGTCCTAGGCATGCCATGCAACCTAACGACTTCTCTAAAGAACAAATCCGCAATGTTTGAAGCATCATCGGTTTTTTGACAAGCTATACAATGTGCCATCTTAGAAAATCTATCCACAACAACAAAAATAGAATCCCTCCCCTTCTTAGTCCTAGGTAACCCCAAAATAAAGCCAATAGAAATGTCAATTCAAGTTCTTTTTAAAAATAGCACGCAAAAGTATTCCCAAAGTTCTATTGACAACTTCAGTTTGTCCATCCGTTTGAGGATGACAAGTAGTAGAAAACAACAATTTTGTGCCAAGTTTAGCACATAAAGTCTTCCAAAAGTAACTCAAGAATTTAACATCGCGACCAGAAACAATAGTCCTAGGCATGCCATGCAACCTAGCGACTTCTCTAAAGAACAAATCCGCCATGTTTGAAGCATTATCGTATTTATGACAAGCTATAAAATGTGCCATCTTAGAGAATCTATCCACAACAACAAAAATAGAATCCCTCCCCTTCTTAGTCCTAGGAAACCCCAAAATAAAGCCAATAGAAAGGTCAATTCAAGTTCTTTTTAAGAATAGCACGCAAAAGTATTCCCAAAGTTCTATCGACAACTTCAGTTTGTCCATCCGTTTGAGGATGACAAGTAGTAGAAAACAACAATTTTGTGCCAAGTTTAGCATATAAAGTCTTCCAAAAGTAACTCAAGAATTTAACATCGCGACCAGAAACAATAGTCCTAGGCATGCCATGCAACCTAGCGACTTCTCTAAAGAATAAATCCGCCATGTTTGAAGCATCAATCGGTTTTATGACAAGCTATAAAATGTGCCATCTTAGAGAATCTATCCACAACAACAAAAATAGAATTCCTCCCCTTCTTAGTCATAGGCAACCCCAAAATAAAGTCCATAAAATATCAATCCAAGTTATTTTTAAGAATAGCACGCAAAAGTGTTCCCAAAGTTCTATTGAGAACTTCAGTTTGTTCATCAGTTTGAGGATGACAAGTAGTTGAAAACAACAATTTTGTGCCAAGTTTAGCCCATAAAGTATACCAAAAGTAACTCAAGAATTTAACATCGCGACCAGAAACAATAGTCCTAGGCATGCCATGCAACCTAACGACTTCTCTAAAGAACAAATCCGCAATGTTTGAAGCATCATCGGTTTTATGACAAGCAATAAAATATGCCATCTTAGAGAATCTATCCACAACAACGAAAATAGAATTCCTCCCCTTCTTAGTCCTAGGCAACCCAAAATAAAGTCCATAGAAATGTCAATCCAAGTTCTTTTTAAGAATAGCACGCAAAAGTGTTCCCAAAGCTCTATTGAAAACTTCAGTTTGTCCATCCGTTTGAGAATGACAAGTAGTAGAAAACAACAATTTTGTGCCAAGTTTAGCCCATAAAGTATTCCAAAAGTAACTCAAGAATTTAACATCGCGACCAGAATCAATAGTCCTAGGCATGCCATGCAACCTAACGACTTCTCTAAAGAACAAATCCGCAATGTTTGAAGCATCATCGGTTTTATGACAGGCTATAAAATGTGCCATCTTAGAGAATCTATCCACAACAACGAAAATAGAATCCCTCGCCATCTTAGTCCTAGTGTAATAGCCGAGCCCGGTGTACGGTACGGTTTAAGCCTTACTTGTTATTTGGGTTTTATGATTAGATGTTTAGAGTTGTGTTTTGGGCCATAGTATTATTGGTTATTGTTTTATTGAGGTATTAGTTGGTGTTGATTGTTCGTTTCAGCGTTTCGGATCTATTTTTGTGGCCTTATTACTGTTCATTGCCGTAGCAAGAGTGCACCCGCGCTCTTAGAGGAGTGCCCCAGCGCTGTACTATTCATCATTTTTGTTTTGGAAGGCCGTGGCATGACCGCACCCGCGGCAGTGCAAGGAGCGCACCCGCGGTGTGCACCGCACCCGCGGTAATTGTAGCACCGCACCCGCGGTGTTCGTGCATGGAATTTTGTTGGAATGCCGTGAGCTTAGCGCACCCGCGGTGCTTGTGTGACCGCACCCGCGGTGTAAGTATGGGCGAGATATTTAGTTGCTTTTTGGGAGTTGTTGGCCATTCCATACCTTATCTTATCTTCTTTTTCGAGATTTCCTCTCTAGTTCCAAGGGTTTTCTCCATTTTCAATTGCTTCCTAGCTTTGATTCTTGGCTTTGTTTGGATTTTCGACTAGAGATCGACGTTCTACGTGGTATAAGGTGTGGGGACCCGGGCTCTACTTCTTTTTCTTGGGATTAAATGGATCAATAATATAAAAGTGGGTCAAATTTTCGCTTTTTACATTACTCAAATGTAACTAAACAACATCAGTTCTTTATTTATTTTACAACATGCAAACATAATATACAAACATAGGATACAACATTTCTTGTTTTAATCCATCCTCTGTAACTAGTAGTGAAATACAGTACAAGATAAAAGTAACTCTACTAGTCCATCTGCTAGGCCCGTGATCACCACGCTATGTCCATCGCTCATCTCTGTCGTGACCCAGATCCTGCCCCACCTGTTGTTATGCACACATACAGACATAACAACAGCCGGAAAACCGCTGAGAACAAATCCCAGTATAAACATGTATACATGCAATACAACAATCTAAAACATGACACATGCTAATATGAATGTCATTCATATATAATCATGCAATGCGAGTCTAATCATGTCTAGATGCGACTCGACTAAAACTCTAGGGATCCCGTTGTGAATAAGACGTCACTGGCTGTCACCTACCCTCCCAATCGAGGTGCTGTACGTCTTATTCCTAGACTTCGGCCTGATCTGTATCCACGTCTACAATAGGGGCGGTGATCTTCCCCTAAGCTGAGATATCGCCGAACATCTAGTAGTCTGCCTGATCTCCAGACTGCCCTATCTTAATGCATGAATACACAATCTGTAAACAAGCATAATCATTCTAATGCAATGCCACATGATCTGTAAACAAAGCATAGCAAGATCTGCATACGAGTTCATAAACAATTCTGTAACAATCATAATCATATCAAGATATGAACAATAAAACAAGTATGTGATTTTGGTTGGGAAACTCAAATGTGATCTCATTTGAGTCGTGTTTCCCCAAACAAAACATGGACTATACCTTTCGTCGCACAGTTGCTGTCACGGTTGACAATACGAATCTGAAATGGAAATGTATAATAATTACACGATCAATTACTAACTCTAGTCAATACCTACACTATCAATAATCAATCTCGGTATTGACTTTGACGGCATAACGACGTATAGTCTTAATAAACCGAGTAATTCACACTTCAATAATTCCTCACAATCTCGATATTCCAACCACAATCTCATGCTATCTCAATAATCAACTTCTCAGAATATTATACACTTAAAATCTGCACAATCTCGATTCCATACATGCTGGAAATTCATAGTAAATGCATACGATATCCAATATTCAATCCGTTAATGCATATACGATGCTCGTTATAACAAGAACACACTATACCCATCATATCATAATTTCCTTCATCCATAAAATCTGAACCATGATGGAATCGAAGGAAGCTTACATCCCCTTAAAGCCCTTGAAGCGAGGAACAAGAATCTTTACTTGGAATAAAATTTGGATGGCTAAATCTTGAGATATTTACCTTCAAAGCCTTGAAGAACTTGGAGGGATTCTCGATTTCTGCCTGCTGAAATGAGAAAAAGATGACTCAGGTTCGACTTATATTTATACCCCTGCCATGTGTCACGTTGAGAACAAGAGTGGATTTCTCGCAGGTATCACCGCGGGTGCGGTAATCTAAGGAGCGCGGGTGCGCGATGGCTTCGGCAGAACTTTTGTTTTTTCCAAGTGATGACCGCGGGTGCGGTCATGTACATACCGCGGGTGCGGTCTCAGCACCGCAGGTGCGGTCTAAATCTACCGCAGGTGCGGTATGGCTACGGGAATGTTATTAATTTTTTGCTCATTTCACCGCGGGTGCGGTGCTTGCCAGACCGCGGGTGCGGTCTTGCACATCTAAAATTTCATATTTTCCCGCATCGTTTCGCCCCGTCTGTTCTTGCGTTTCGTAATCCACTATCTCCAATAATCTCAGGCATTACATTTCTTAATTTCTATCTGTTCATATTCAATCTAGGGCATTACATAAGGAAGCTTAGGTAAGTTTTTGGTGCGATTCTATTAAGATTTTGAGTTAAGGGTTGACTTGGGCTTGTTGTTTGAGTATATTAATGGATTATTTGACTTGTACTTGTGGATATAGAGTTGATATTGGTGTTGTTTATGGATTATTGTTGTAGGTGGTGTACCAAGAGCTAAGTTTGAGGTGTTCTATTGGTTTGTAAGTGGAATTTCATCCTTTTTGCTCACATGATGATATATGTATTGTGTTTTAAAGGTTTCAAAGTGTTATTCCCTTCCATTGATCCATTGTTATGTATTGATTTCATTGATTATCTATTGGAGGCATTGTATGTCTCACTATTGTTAAAAAGGGAATACAAGAGATATTATGAGATTGTGAAACGACGGCTTTAAATGATATTCAGAGTTCAAATGTTTTATTGGATTGATTGAATCATAGTCAGAGCATTGCATGCAATTAGTTGATCAACGCCTATAGGCTTATATCCCTCACAGTTATCGATTTATATCGATGGGATATTTGCACCCACAGTCATAGATACTATTGATATCAATCCAACCAGAGAAAAGAGAAATACCATCGTATTTTTATCCTATTGATATGCTATTGCTACAGTTATTGCTACAGTATTCATGTTTCAGAGTTGATGGTATTTATGATTTCAAAGTCATGTTTTACAGAGTATACTATGTATCATTGCTATGTTAGAGTTCCACTTGCTGAGATTTATTCTCATTCCAGTTTATTCATGTGATGCAGATCAGAGTGGTGACCCTGGACGTTGACTGTGGATAGGGGTCATATGCATGCACCGTTGGAAGGAAGATTATTTTGTATTATTTTGGGACATGATCATAAGAATGATTCTTTTGTATTTTGTATATCATTTGAATGATCATGTATTTGTTTTGTAAACATTTTTATGAAATGTATTTTGAAACTCCTTCCATATTTTAAAGAAAATTTTAAATACCGCTGTATTTTTAATTGTAACGGGTCAGGGTGTCACACAACAACTCCCAAAAAGCAACTAAATATCTCGCCCATACTTACACCGCGGGTGCGGTCACACAAGCACCGCGGGTGCGCTAAGCTCACGGCATTCCAACAAAATTCCATGCACGAACACCACGGGTGCGGTGCTACAATTACTGCGGGTGCGCTCCTTGCACTGCCGCGGGTGCGGTCATGCCACGGCCTTCCAAAACCAAAATGATGAATAGTACACCGCGGGGGCACTCCTCTAAGAGCGCGGGTGCACTCTTGCTACGGCAATGAACAGTAATAAGGCCACAAAAATAGATCCGAAACGCTGAAACGAACAATCAACACCAACTAATACCTCAATAAAACAATAACCAATAATACTATGGCCCAAAACACAACTCTAAACATCTAATCATAAAACCCAAATAACAAGTAAAGCTTAAACCGTACCGTACACCGGGCTCGGCTATTACAATCTCCCCTCCTTAGAGGAATTTCGTCCGCGAAATTGACGTCACTGCACGAACAACTCAGGATACTTCTCTCTCATCTCATCCTCTGGTTCCCACGTAGCCTCCTCTATCAAATGGTTCCTCCAAAGGACTTTAACGATGCCGATCTCTTTGTTCCTTAGAACCCTAACTGTGCGATCCAAAATCTGGACCGGAATCTCTTGGTACGTCAAACTCGGCGTCAAGTCCAATGGCTCGTGGTGAAGAACATGGGAAGGATCTGCAATATACTTCCTGAGCATTGATACGTGAAACACATTATGGACTCTGTCAAGATCGGGCGGTAGGGCTAATCTGTAGGCTCGGTCACCAACTCTGTCCAAGATCTCAAAAGGGCCAATAAACCTCGGACTCAGCTTACCCTTCTTACCAAATCGCATCACACCCTTGAAAGGTGCTATCTTCAAAAATACATGATCGCCAACCTCGAACTGCAAAGGCCTGCGGCGAACATCTGCATAGCTCTTCTGTCTGGACTGAGCAGTCTTCATCCTCTCTCTGATCACTGCAACAACATCGGCAGTCTGCTGGACCAACTCGGGACCCAACATCTTCCTCTCACCAACCTCATCCCAAAACAAAGGCGATCTGCACTTCCTGCCATAAAGTGCCTCATACGGTGCCATCCCAATCGACGCCTGGTAGCTATTGTTGTATGTGAACTCCACAAGTGGCAATTTAGAATCCCAGCTACCAGAATAGTCAATAGTACAAGCTCTGAGCATATCCTCAAGAATCTGAATGACTCTCTCTGATTGACCGTCGCTCTGAGGATGATAAGCTGTACTGAAAGCTAACCGCGAACCCATAGCTCTGTGCAGACTCTTCCTGAAACGTCCTGATCTTTTTATTACTTTAAAAGTACTAGGGATATTTTTTTTTTTAAACCTCACATTAGCATCGGCCGAACCATAAAATATTTTTGACGTCATTTTAAAAATAAACATCCAACTGCCATTTAAAAATCCAAAGGAAAATATTTTAAAGCATAAAATCGTCAAACATTTTACCAACCTAAAAAATTTATTTGAAAAGTATAGCCCATACTATAACCTCTCAAAAATCTCTCATAACATAAATAAAAGACGTAAAATTATCTTTAACATTACTTAAAATCATAAATAATAACTAGTGCGGAAAACTAGCGTCGGTCCTCGGGTTATGTGCACCTTCAGTCCAGCAAAGTCAATAATCAAGACCTCCAATATCAAATTCATAATCACAAACATCTGCATCAATCACACCTAGTGAGTCTAAAGACTCAACACGTCATATTCTTGATAACGAGTAATACATAATACAGTTAACATATAACGGTGAAAAATACTTGTACTTAAAATATCATTTTCATGAAGATGCATAAATTTAAACTTAAACATTTTCGTAAACATTTTCATGATGCATAAAAACATTTTCATAAAAACATAAACATATTCATATTCATATTCGTATTCATATTCATATTCGTATTCATGTTCACGTTCGTTTTGTTGAATTCAGATCGTGATTGTGACTCGTATTCTTAATCTTAATGGGCGATGGATCCATCTAAAGAAAACCACAGTACTGGGCGGCGGGGGACACCAGCAACACTCTCACCGGTCAACTGGGCCCTGGCCAACGTATTAACATATTCGTGTCATTGGAAATACGATCGTCGGGGCTCCCTCTGGGGCCTTTTCCCATAAATGGGCTCCCTCTGGGGCCTTCTCCCCTCACGACATCTCCAATCATATTATCGTATTCGTATCAACGGAAACACGATCGTTGGGCTCCCACTGGGACCATAACCCTCACGATATTTCCAACATATTCAGCAGTCACAATCTCTTCACATCCTTCAACATGTTATCATCACTTAATAAAAATCATGCATATACGTATCGTTTTTATTTTTGAAACCAAGCATGCAACATATCTTTTAAATGTCAAAGATTAAACCATAAAAATCCTTAAACATTTAAAAATCATAATTTAACATATAAAAATTCATAACATTTAAGATAAATGTTTTAACGTATAAAAATTCCATAAACATTTTTAAACAAACGTTTTAACATATTAAATCCTAAAAAAATCCGTAAACATAAACATTTTAACATATTAAATCCTCAATCAATTAAAAATACATTTTTGACATATTAAATCATAAAAACATCCATAACCATGAAAATAATCATATGAGCATGTAAAATAGCATTTAGGGCACTGCCATGACGTTTACTAATTTCTAGGTGTAAAAAGACCGTTTTACCCCTGGCTACGACATTTTTCGTTTTCGATTATTTTCTTGATTTCACGACTCTAACATGTCCCAAATAATTATTTAAGCTTACGTGAATTTTTTCGTAATTTTATTTGGCTTAAATGTTAGACTTTTTCAATTATCCTTTCTTAATTATTTTAACGGTGTTTTAATCCCGAAAAATACCAAACTTCAATATAAAATTCCTAAATTCTAAATTTAGTCTTTTTATATTATTTTAGCCCTTATGGACCACGACTCGACCCCCGTGAGTCGTTTTCCAAAAAAATTCTCTATTTTAAAACTCATTTGGACCCCTAAACTTCGACCCCGAGCCATCTCTTAATTTTATCGAGTTCACCCCGAACCATATCAAGCCAAAAGGTGCCCAACATGTTAATATATCCCACTGGACCCTTACTTCACTAACAACCCATGCCCAACAACAAAAACGTGAGCCCCCAACACCTAGCATAAGCTGGCCGAGACTCCCTTATGGACAAGGACTCTTATTTAAGTGCCTAGGACTCTAGCCAACGACTTGGCCCTCTAACCAGCCTCTCCAGCACTTGCCTAGGACCCTTAGGACACACTCTAGCCCAGCCCTTGAACCCCAAGCCGAGCCACAGACTCTGCACAGATGACAGAACCTGCGCGCCCCACATGCCACTCTCGGGTAGAGTCCTTCCCAACAAGGACTCTTCCCAGCCCATGGTATCGAGTCCTAGCGTGGCTAGGACTCTCCCCCTGACTCACCCTCGACCATGGCTAGCCTCTGGAACCAACCAACTGAGCCCTAGCCCATGCAACAACAAGACCGAACCCCCATGCATATATGGTACAGAAAACGTTTTTCCCTCCTCGTTACTTTGGTGCAGCGTGTGTGTGGTGTTTAGGTGGTTCTTAGGAGTCTAAAATTCATGTAAAAAGCCTTACCATAACCTATCCTACACATGGCAGCCCCTTTATGCACACAAACAACACAATTTGGATCAAAAATTCTACTTGAAACTTTCATGCTACATGTAAAAACGAAAATTCAGTAAGTGTCCCTTGTTTTGTAAACTTTTTCATGCATAAACAAATATTATGATGTGTCGATGAGTTGAAGGAAAGAATAGGCGTGCCTTTGCGTATTTTACGCACGATTGTTCGTTGACGACGGCGAAGAACGGACGAGAACCGCGGCTTAATCTCCCTAAGCTTTCCAACAAAATTTTCCTTTGAGGTTCAAGTGTGTGCCGTGTAAGTTGAAGGTGTTTTGTGTTTGCACAAAAATCTGAAAGTGGCGTAGGAATTGTGGGGTTTTGGGGAGGGTTTAACACTTTAAATAGTTGCTTAATAACTAATTGGGCTTAGGCCCATAAACCATGATAATTAGGCCCATTAAGCCCATTAGTAGTAGATTAGGATTTAATTAAAATATAAAAATGGTTTTGTTAAAAATAGTTTGTGAATTTAATAGCCGGGTTGCTTAAAAGTTCGTATTTTTGTTGAAAATCCAACACCGAAAAAAATTTACGCCCCGGCGTATAAAATCACCTCAAAACCCATTATTTTCAAAAATAAGAAAAATCACCACCCATACTTTAAATAATTAAAAACAATTATTTATTAAAAACATTTTCTATTTTTCAGCCCTCGGTCCCCGTTCCTCGATCGCAACTCGAACAACCTTTTAAAAATACATTTTAATGCAACCATGTAGAAAATATATTTTAAACATGAAAATATGCACAACATAATTAAATCATGCAATTAAAACATTTAATTAAAATACAAGATAATTTAATAAATCGTATGCATGTGGTTCGCGTGGACCTTAAAATATTCGGGGCGTTACAATCTCCCCCCCTTAAATTGAATTTCGTCCTCGAAATTCGCTTATCCTTAATAACCTGAATTTTAGACTCCACGCTTCCGCTGCGCTACTCTGATAAAACCTAAATTCTAAAATGTCCTTACGTCTACTAGATCCCAATTAAATTTTCCTTCTAAATCCTTATTTTGCAATTCGCAACTTAAAAAGACCCATAATGACTAAGTGTTATGTTACTATTATAACCCCGAATTTCAATTTTTCTTACGATTCCCAATATTAAAATGATGGATGACAATGCTTATCTTATATTATTTCTCTTATATTATACCCAAAATATTAATCAACCTAACAATTTCAATCTTAAAGTCCCAAACGCATCCGCTAACGCTTAAATTTTCAAGCCTAGTATTGATTCATTCTTAAAAACCCTTGATTAAAATTCCTTATAATATTAAACCCAAGATATCCCAAGGTTCCAATCATTCTTAAAAGTCTAAATCCTCAAAAATTCTAATCCTTAAAACCATTAAATTCTCACTTATTGTTAAACTAGTCCCTAAATTCCTTAACAATTGCAAAATAATTTTCTTAATTTCCTCAAAATTATCTTAATTGATCCTTAATTTCAAAAATCCTACGATTAACCTATAAGTTTTTGGCATTCTTAGTTTCCTTCTACGGGTTTCCCATAACATAATTTCGATAATTTTAAATTTATTTACCCAAAAATCAATTTCTATAACCAATATTACCTTTCATCAACTTAAAATCCCAATTTATCTATTTTCTTATTCCCAAAGTCGATGCAAATCCTCAAGTCATTATTCCTTACGTCTAATTCCCAAAAATTAATTCAACTAGTACCCATGGATCATAAATATTTTCTTAGAAAAATCTACATATCCCAAAAATCCACATAATCCTATTTCCACCACGAAACCAACATGCGTTGAAAATAATTTTTCATTTCATATCGTATCACGTTTAAAGTTCTAATGCATATAAAACAAACATGTGGCGTAAACATATAAGTCATGTACTTATGCAGGTAACATCATAAAATCATATAAAGCATGCAAAATTACAAATTTGAGGCTTGACGACTGATCTTCCCGGCGCTGATGGTGGCACAACCCTTTACAGGAACCACCGCTCTGATACCAACTGAACGTCCTGATCTTTTTATTGCTTTAAAAGTACTAGTAAAAATTTTTTTTTTTTAAATCTCTCACATAGCATCGGCCGAACCATAAAATATTTTTGACGTCATTTTAAAAATAAACATCCAACTGCCATTTAAAAATCCAAAGGAAAATATTTTAAAGCATAAAATCGTCAAACATTTTACCAACCTAAAAAATTTATTTGAAAAGTATAGCCCATACTATAACCTCTCAAAAATCTCTCATAACATAAATAAAAGACGTAAAATTATCTTTAACATTACTTAAAATCATAAATAATAACTAGTGCGGAAAACTAGCGTCGGTCCTCGGGTTATGTGCACCTTCAGTCCAGCAAAGTCAATAATCAAGACCTCCAATATCAAATTCATAATCACAAACATCTGCATCAATCACACCTAGTGAGTCTAAAGACTCAACACGTCATATTCTTGATAACGAGTAATACATAATACAGTTAACATATAACGGTGAAAAATACTTGTACTTAAAATATCATTTTCATGAAGATGCATAAATTTAAACTTAAACATTTTCGTAAACATTTTCATGATGCATAAAAACATTTTCATAAAAACATAAACATATTCATATTCATATTCGTATTCATATTCATATTCGTATTCATGTTCACGTTCGTTTTGTTGAATTCAGATCGTGATTGTGACTCGTATTCTTAATCTTAATGGGCGATGGATCCATCTAAAGAAAACCACAGTACTGGGCGGCGGGGGACACCAGCAACACTCTCACCGGTCAACTGGGCCCTGGCCAACGTATTAACATATTCGTGTCATTGGAAATACGATCGTCGGGGCTCCCTCTGGGGCCTTTTCCCATAAATGGGCTCCCTCTGGGGCCTTCTCCCCTCACGACATCTCCAATCATATTATCGTATTCGTATCAACGGAAACACGATCGTTGGGCTCCCACTGGGACCATAACCCTCACGATATTTCCAACATATTCAGCAGTCACAATCTCTTCACATCCTTCAACATGTTATCATCACTTAATAAAAATCATGCATATACGTATCGTTTTTATTTTTGAAACCAAGCATGCAACATATCTTTTAAATGTCAAAGATTAAACCATAAAAATCCTTAAACATTTAAAAATCATAATTTAACATATAAAAATTCATAACATTTAAGATAAATGTTTTAACGTATAAAAATTCCATAAACATTTTTAAACAAACGTTTTAACATATTAAATCCTAAAAAAATCCGTAAACATAAACATTTTAACATATTAAATCCTCAATCAATTAAAAATACATTTTTGACATATTAAATCATAAAAACATCCATAACCATGAAAATAATCATATGAGCATGTAAAATAGCATTTAGGGCACTGCCATGACGTTTACTAATTTCTAGGTGTAAAAAGACCGTTTTACCCCTGGCTACGACATTTTTCGTTTTCGATTATTTTCTTGATTTCACGACTCTAACATGTCCCAAATAATTATTTAAGCTTACGTGAATTTTTTCGTAATTTTATTTGGCTTAAATGTTAGACTTTTTCAATTATCCTTTCTTAATTATTTTAACGGTGTTTTAATCCCGAAAAATACCAAACTTCAATATAAAATTCCTAAATTCTAAATTTAGTCTTTTTATATTATTTTAGCCCTTATGGACCACGACTCGACCCCCGTGAGTCGTTTTCCAAAAAAATTCTCTATTTTAAAACTCATTTGGACCCCTAAACTTCGACCCCGAGCCATCTCTTAATTTTATCGAGTTCACCCCGAACCATATCAAGCCAAAAGGTGCCCAACATGTTAATATATCCCACTGGACCCTTACTTCACTAACAACCCATGCCCAACAACAAAAACGTGAGCCCCCAACACCTAGCATAAGCTGGCCGAGACTCCCTTATGGACAAGGACTCTTATTTAAGTGCCTAGGACTCTAGCCAACGACTTGGCCCTCTAACCAGCCTCTCCAGCACTTGCCTAGGACCCTTAGGACACACTCTAGCCCAGCCCTTGAACCCCAAGCCGAGCCACAGACTCTGCACAGATGACAGAACCTGCGCGCCCCACATGCCACTCTCGGGTAGAGTCCTTCCCAACAAGGACTCTTCCCAGCCCATGGTATCGAGTCCTAGCGTGGCTAGGACTCTCCCCCTGACTCACCCTCGACCATGGCTAGCCTCTGGAACCAACCAACTGAGCCCTAGCCCATGCAACAACAAGACCGAACCCCCATGCATATATGGTACAGAAAACGTTTTTCCCTCCTCGTTACTTTGGTGCAGCGTGTGTGTGGTGTTTAGGTGGTTCTTAGGAGTCTAAAATTCATGTAAAAAGCCTTACCATAACCTATCCTACACATGGCAGCCCCTTTATGCACACAAACAACACAATTTGGATCAAAAATTCTACTTGAAACTTTCATGCTACATGTAAAAACGAAAATTCAGTAAGTGTCCCTTGTTTTGTAAACTTTTTCATGCATAAACAAATATTATGATGTGTCGATGAGTTGAAGGAAAGAATAGGCGTGCCTTTGCGTATTTTACGCACGATTGTTCGTTGACGACGGCGAAGAACGGACGAGAACCGCGGCTTAATCTCCCTAAGCTTTCCAACAAAATTTTCCTTTGAGGTTCAAGTGTGTGCCGTGTAAGTTGAAGGTGTTTTGTGTTTGCACAAAAATCTGAAAGTGGCGTAGGAATTGTGGGGTTTTGGGGAGGGTTTAACACTTTAAATAGTTGCTTAATAACTAATTGGGCTTAGGCCCATAAACCATGATAATTAGGCCCATTAAGCCCATTAGTAGTAGATTAGGATTTAATTAAAATATAAAAATGGTTTTGTTAAAAATAGTTTGTGAATTTAATAGCCGGGTTGCTTAAAAGTTCGTATTTTTGTTGAAAATCCAACACCGAAAAAAAATTTACGCCCCGGCGTATAAAATCACCTCAAAACCCATTATTTTCAAAAATAAGAAAAATCACCACCCATACTTTAAATAATTAAAAACAATTATTTATTAAAAACATTTTCTATTTTTCAGCCCTCGGTCCCCGTTCCTCGATCGCAACTCGAACAACCTTTTAAAAATACATTTTAATGCAACCATGTAGAAAATATATTTTAAACATGAAAATATGCACAACATAATTAAATCATGCAATTAAAACATTTAATTAAAATACAAGATAATTTAATAAATCGTATGCATGTGGTTCGCGTGGACCTTAAAATATTCGGGGCGTTACAAAACGTCTCCGATATGAAGGAGTGAGTGGCTCCTGAGTCTATTAGTGCAGTCGTGGATAATCTCTTAATAAAAATGTTTCCTGAGAGACGTTAGCATACAAACTAACTTATATCCCAAAATTTACTAACATAAACCTTAAGTATAGAAGTACCCAATATCCCAAGTTACTCAAAAATAATAATAACACACTAGTAATCCCAAATAGAATTCCACATGCAAGGCAACGTAATGCTGAGCTTAGGTAGAAAAGTTTACCGGTCAGTAGTGTAGTGTCTGGGTTCGCCTCCTGGGCATGCATGGCGAAAACTCTCCCTTGAGTTGGTTGCTTCCACTGCGGGCACTCCTTCAGCATGTGGTCGCTAGCTCCACACTTGAAGCACTTGCCCGATCCATATAAGCATGGCCCCGGGTGCTGGAGGTTGCACTTAGGGCACACCGGAAAGTTAACGGGCTTCTGAGGCGCCCCTTGCTGCTTTACTGGACCCTTGCCCCTTGGTGGTCCATGAAAAGGCTTCTTAGCTGGCGGCCCCTGAAACGGCCTCTTAAACTGGGGCCTCTGATTCTGCTGCTGGTGGTGCTGCGGCGGTGCCTGGTAGGGCCTCTTGCCCTGTCTATCCGCCTCTATGTCTCGCTGGTCCTGTTCTGCCGCCAAAGCTCTGGACACGGCGACTGCATACGTAGTAGGACCAGCTACCCTCACATCCCGGCGCAAGATCGGCCGCAAACCGTCCATAAAATGCCTCAGCTTTGCCTGGGCATCATTCGAAATGAGGGGTAATAAGTAACACCCCCTCTCAAACTTTCTGACGAAGTCTGCCACGCTGCTATCCCCTTGCCTCAGTGTCATAAACTCCCTGGTCAGGCGGGAGCGTACTTCCTCAGTGAAGTACTTTGAGTAGAAAACTTCTTTGAATCCATTCCAAGGCAGCACTTGCAGATTGACTGCCACTGATGCGCTCTCCCACCATAGTCTAGCGTCCCCTGTCAGCAAGAATATAGCACATCTGACCCTGTCAGCGTCCGTCAGCTCCATGAAGTCAAATATCACCTCGATGGACTTGATCCATCCCTCAGCCACCATCGGGTCAGTGGTACCCGAAAACTCCTTCGGGCTCATCCTCCGGAACCTCTCGTATACTGCCTCCGGTCTAGGCCTCTCCTCGAGGCCTGCAAAAGTCTGGTTCCTCGCAAATTGTGCGAAGAATTGCGTCATGCCAGCAAGCATCTATGCTTGCATATCTGGCGGTGGCGGTGGTGGTGGTGGTGGATTGGCCCTCTCCTCGGTGCGGGCCTCTCTGTCCTCTTCCTGGTTAATCATACGTCTAGGAGGCATACTGTTCCAACAATTACCCACCACGTAAACCCAACATGCATGAATATAATACCAATATCATAAGATGCACGTAATTTTGAACTTTAAAACATAAACATGCTGAAATCATGACCTAATGCATAGTACATAGCATAACTCAAAACTTTAAAACTTACAGACTTGAGGTGTGACTTCGAGAGCTTCTTGCGACTGGCAGTAGGCGTAACCCTTTACAAGAACACCGCTCTGATACCAACTGTAACGAACCATATTCTTTACTACTTAAAATTTGCGGAAAAATTAAAAATTTTCTTTTAAACTAAATGAAATGCGGAAATGAAATCAAATACGGTCGTCACTACATCCTTCATCAATAAAAATATTTGAAATCAACATCACCAATAAAATTTGCTAAAAGGAAACACTGTTCCAAAAGTTTTGAAATGAAACATAACATCAGAGTATTTTAAACTTGCATAAAAAGAATCGTAAAATAACATGGGCGGTCCTCGGGTTTAGCCTGCCGCTCACTCCAAGCCTGTCCCTTGGTCACCACCTCCTGCCTCCTCATCAACATACTCACCTGCATCGATCAAGTCTAGTGAGTCTAAAGACTCAACACGTATAAACTGGAATAACGAGTACTACATAATAAGATCACATGCAACTTTAAAATAGGACATACATAACTCGAACTTGAACGTACGTACATACAAAACTAGACGTGCCATCAACATAAACTTTCTTAAACATACTGCATACGTAAACATACATAACTTCATCATTTTGCGTAGAGGCATGTTTCAAAGCAAGTGACCTATAACATAATAAACGCCTGATCAGACACACCACAGTACTGGGCTGACAGGGACGTATCCGCTGCCACATACATAAGATCCCCGTTCATAATTTAACGGGCTGGTTGGTCCCCGTTCATAATTTAACGCTTTCCAACCATGATCTAACCCGTTCATAATTTAATGGGCGGATTGGTCCCCGTTCATAATTTAACGCTTTCCAATCCTAAACATACTTCGGTCACAAGACATTTAGCATACCTCAAAAACTTAAAATATTTTCTTTGCACGTCAACATACTTACTTGGCGTTGAGGGATTCGTTGGACTTCGATCGGGGCCGTTGCTGCACATACTAACATGAAATCACATACTTAACTTGCACCCCTTAGACGTAGAAATCATACTACTCTCAAGTTCAATCATTACTTAGGACGTTCTAAAATTTCCCATGACACGACCTTGGCAAAACCATGACATCAAAACCATGCAAAAATATTTTTTCCCAAAATATACAAGACACGGACCCCGTGCCTACCTCCGTGTAGGGGTCCGTGTAGACTCGGGTAAAAAGGTTCGGAAAGAAGGGTGGACACGGACCCCGTGCCCGGGTCCGGATAAAGGTCCTTGTAGACTCTGGGAAAAGGTTCCGAAAAGAATCAAAGGCACGGACCCCGTGCTTGGGTCCGTGTATGGGTCCGTGTACACTCGGGTCCTAGACACTGCTGAAGGATCAAAGGCACGGACCCCGTGTGGGGGTCCGGGTGAGGGTCCGTGCACCCTCGGGACAAGAAAACTTACGAAACTTCTGTACATGTTTTGTTTAACGCTCTCGACTCGATTGTACGGACTATGAGTAGACACCTCGAGACCCATCTTAGCTTGCCATAACATTAAAACACATTCGTATGGACTCCCAAAACAATAATATTCAACTTACGACGCATATCGTACAAAAAGAAGACAATTGACACCGAAATGACTTCCTACGTCTACCCACCATTTCAAGTGCCTAACGACATGAAACAAACTCCAATAACACTCCTAACAACATGATAACCGTAACTAAACGCAGCAACGATCGCCCGTCGATTCCCAACGAAGTCTGCAACAATTAAACTTCAAGAACACAAATTTTCATAAAAGTTGCAATTTGAGCAGTCCCACGAAAAACGTCATAACTCACTCAATTTTCATCCAAAAATCTCGAATTTTATATCAAATCGAAGGTATCGAAAAGTTCTACAATTTTCTAGTTGAACGTTTTCTCAAAATCCAGACAGAAAAATCGCAGTTTCCATCAGAACAGTAAGTTACGAGATTTCAGATCTAAAAAGTATTTCAAACGCATTCAAATCATTTTCCGCTCAAACGACGAACGTCACACACATATTTTCACGCATAAAAATACACAACGCATACTATGACATGATTGATACAGAAAGAACAGATTATACGTGCCTTTTGATATTTAAAAAAATACCGTACGACGGCACCGAAGCGGAGATGGAAGCGAGGTTGATCCGGGACGAACGTGGCGCTAAAATCTTCGAAGGAAACACACGAAAAATTGCTGGAAATCGAAGAGGGAAGGGGGCGGCTGCTTGAAGGAGTAAGAACCCTAGGTTTTCTCTCCTCAAAATAATAAAAACTGAACTTAAGGTGAGTGTGTGTGTTTAGTGTGTGTAAAAACATGTAAGTGTGTGTGAGCGTGTGTAAAGTGTGTGTGTTTTAATTAGGAGAAACTCTTAACTAAATAAACTATTTAAAATAATAATAAAAAGTTAACACACACTAGTTAAATCAAACTCTACAATTAAAATATCTACACACTAATTTTAAAGGTCTTAAACTCTTAATTCACTCAATACATTATTAAAGCTTTAAAAATACTAACAACTTAATAAATTATTTAAAACGCCCCATTCTCAATTTAAAATAAAATACCACATTTTAAATTGCCACAAATCGTCACCGGGTCTTTTCCTCAATCCCGCCTCGAATGATCGCCTGAAACATGGAACTCGAAAGACATTTTAACGTGCATCACATAAACATAGATAATTTGAAAATAACGCATTTAAGTAAATCATGCATCGCTAAAACTCATTTAAAATTTATTTAAATGATTTAATAATTAAATGAATGCATGGGTTATACGTGTATTAAATTTGGGCACTACAGTTCTACTTCTCAACGGGATCTAAAAAGTTAGCACTTGTGTGACCCTCAATGGTTCATTGATACAACTAGCCGTGGGTTCACATCTCCATGTGATTCTGTAATAGCCGAGCCCGGTGTACGGTACGATTTAAGTTTCGTTTGTTATTTTGGGATATTTGATTAGATGTTCAGAGTTGTATTTTTGGGCCATAGTATTGTTAGTTTTATTGTCTTGAGGTGTTAGTTGTTGTTGGTTGTTCGTTTCAGAGTGTCGGTTCGATTTTAGTTGCATGGGAATAGTGCTTGGCCGTGACTTGAGTGCACCCGCGCTCTTAACTGGAGTGCCCCCGCGGTGTACTGTGCTGTTTTGGAGTTGGAATGCCGTAGCATCACCGCACCCGCGGTGATGTAGGGACCGCACCCGCGGTAGAGACCGCACCCGCGCTGCTTGCGTCGCCGCAACCGCGCTGTTCGTGTTCCAGAATTTTTGTGAATGCCGTAACTTAGGCGCACCCGCGGTCCTTGTGTTGGCACCCCCGCGGTGAAGGTATGGGCGAGATATTTAGTCGATTTTGGAGTGGTTGGCCCTCACTTTTCCTTTTTCTTTCCTTCTCATTTTCGCATTTTCTCTCCATTTTAGGGTTTTTCATCATTTCTTTCACTCCCTATCTTCGATTCAAGCGTTTGTTTGGAATTTCGACTTGAGTTCAACGTTCTCCTTGGTGCTAGGAAGCTTGGGTAAGCTTTTGGTGCGATTCTGTTAAGGTTGTAAATTAAGAGTTGTTTAAGTTGGTTGTTTATGTGGATTTATGGATTATTTAGCTTGTAATCTTGGATATTTAGTTGATATTGGTGTTATTTGTGGATTATTTGTTGTAGGTGGTGATCAAGAGCTAAGTTGAGGTGTTTGTTGTGGTTTGTAAGTGGAATTTCATCCTTTTTGCTCACATGATATTATATGTATTGTGTTTTAAAGATTTTAAAGTGATATTCCCTTCCATTGATCCATTGTTATGTATTGATTTCATTGATTATCTATTGGAGGTATTGTATACCTCACTATTGTTAAAAGGGAATACAAGAGAAAATATGAGATGGTGAAAGGACGGCCTTAAATGCTATTCAGAGTTCAAATGTTTTCGGATTGATAAATACATAGTCAGAGATTGCATGCAATATTAGATGATCATCGCCTATAGGCTTATATCCCTCAGAGTTATCGGTTTATATCGATTTGGGATACGAGCACCCCAGAGCAGAGATACTATTGATATCAATCCCCAGAGCAAAAGAGAAATACCATCATATTTTATATGCTATTGCTATGTTATTGATATTCAGAGTTTACAGTTCAGAGTTGATGGTATTTATGATTTCAAAGAGATGTTTTACAGAGTTATTGTTCATTGTTATATAAGAGTTCCACTTGCTGAGATTTATTCTCATTTCAGTTATTTTCATGTGATGCAGATCAGAGTGGTGCCTCGGGACGTTGACTGTAGATCGGGGGTCATATGCATACACCGTTGGAAGGAGGATTTTGGCATGATCATAGGAATGATGTTTTGTTTTGTTATGTCATTTAAATGATCATGTATTTATTTTGTAAAGATATTTAAAGAAATGTATTTTGAAACTCCTTCCGTATATTTTTAAAAGAGAAAATTTTATTTCCGCTGCGTATTTTATTTTTAAAAGAGGATCGGGGTGTCACATTTAGTGGTATCAGAGCGGTGTTTTCTTCGGACCAATGCATATGACTTCGTCTACTTTCAACTGTCCAGGTATGTTTTCTTTGCATCTATCTATTGTTTTGTATTGATTGGTGTCTTGTGAGCATTGTAGAGTAGAGGATGCCTCCTAAGCGTAAGGCGTCAGAGGGGGAGGATAGTTCGTCCTCGAGAGTTGTCGACGAGTTCGGCAAGTTACTGAAGGAGCAGGCTAAGGTTCACAGTGAGCAGATCCAGCAGTTGCTTAGACTGCAAGGAGCAGGCCAGGGCAGAGGCCAAGGTAGAGGGCAGGTTGCTCCAGCTGCAGTTGGTTCTGATGCTATCTTTTCTGCGTTTAAGAGGATGGATCCACCCGAGTTTCCAGGCAGCTCCGATCCTTTAGCTGCAGTAGAGTGGGTCAAGGCTTTGGAGGCGATTTTTGATCATCTCCACTATGAGGACAGAGATCGTATCAGTTGTGCTGTTTTTATGCTGGTTAAAGCTGCACGTTTGTGGTGGAATGCGACCAAGGTTGGCATTGATGTTTCGGCATTGAAGTGGTCTGAGTTTACTGAGCTTTTCTACGACAAGTACTTTCCTGATGCTTTGCGATCGAGGAAGGTTACAAAGTTTCTGGAGCTTCGTCAGGGGAGCCTGAATGTAGATGAGTATATTCTCAGGTTCGAGGAGGGTTGCCTATTTGCTCCGTACATTGCTACCAGTGATAAAGATAAAGGCGCTCACTTCATTCGAGGCCTTAGAGCGGAGATCAGGCGTGATATCAATATGTCCAAGGCTGTTACTTTCAAGGAGATTGTGTCCAAGGCGTTGCTAGCAGAGCAGGACGAGAAGGATATCGCCAGGGAGAGATAGGAGAGGCACCAGGCTAGTGTTCAGAGAGGCCAGAGTTCAGGTCAGCGTGGCAGAGATCGATTCAAATGGAAGGGCAAGGTGGATCAGAGTCCTAGGCCACCTTCAGTGCCAGTTGCTCCGTCTGATTCTGAGAGATCCTTGTGTCCCAAGTGTGGCAGACCTCATCGTGGAGAGTGTAGATTTGGCACTCGTTCTTGCTATCGTTGTGGCATGCCAGGCCACATTTCCAGAGATTGTCCTAAGGGAGCTAGCCAGGAGAAGGTGCAGGGTCGTATCTTTTCGATAACTAAGGAAGGTATTAATCGTAATTCTTCTGTAATCTCTAGTTCCATTTTAATTTCAGGCAGAGTAGCTACTACTTTGATTGATACTGGTGCTACTCATTCTTTTATGTCTGAATTGTTTTTGAGATCTTTGGGTATAGTTCCTTCTGTTATTCCCCTTCAGCTTAGTTTTGTTTTGCCTTCGGGAGATGTTTTGTGCCCGACCTCCATAGTGTATGCGTGCCCCGTTCGTTTTGTTGATCGAGAGGTCTTTGCTGATTTGATTGTGATCCCGATGGTTGCCTTTGATGTTATTCTTGGCATGGATTGGCTGTCGACCTATCGTGCTGTTATTGATTGCGTTGCTAAGACGGTGACTTTTGCAGATGATGGCCAGGGAGGAGTTCTCGCCAGCTCAGGTACTTCGCTGGTCCTTCCTTTTATTTCGTGTCTTGATGCTGAGAGGCTATTGTGTAGAGGTTGTGATGTTTTTCTGGCATCTGTTGTGGATGTTGATAGACTGATTAAGTTGAATATTGATGATATTGATGTGGTGAGGGAGTTTGCTGATGTGTTTGAGGATGATGTCCCGGGTTTGCCGCCGGATAGAGATGTAGAGTTTGTTATTGATCTTGCTCCAGGTACGGTTCCTATTTCTAAGGCTCCGTATAGGATGGCTCCTACTGAGATGAAAGAGTTGAAGACGCAGTTGCAGGATCTTCTAGATAAGGGTTTTATTCGTCCGAGTTCTTCGCCTTGGGGAGCTCCGGTTCTATTTGTTAAGAAGAAGGATGGTTCTTTGCGTCTGTGTGTCGACTATAGGGAGCTTAACAAAGTGACGATCAAGAATAAGTATCCGTTGCCACGGATTGACGATCTATTAGACCAACTCCAGGGTGCCACTGTTTTCTCGAAGATTGATCTTCGGTCTGGCTACTATCAGTTGAAGGTTAGGGAGTCTGATATCCCTAAGACGGCATTCCGGACCAGGTATGGTCACTATGAGTTTCTCGTGATGTCTTTTGGTTTGACCAATGCCCCTTCTGTCTTCATGGACCTGATGAACCGTGTGTTCAAGTCGTATTTGGATAGCTTTGTCATTGTCTTCATCGATGATATCTTGATCTATTCTAAGACCAGAGAGCTTCATTCAGAGCATCTCAGAGTTGTGCTCCAGTTGTTGAGAGAGCGGAGGTTGTTTGCCAAGTTGAAGAAGTGTGAGTTTTGGTTGGATCAGATTTCTTTTCTAGGCCATGTCGTTTCGAGGGATGGCATTGCTGTTGATCCGATGAAGATAGAGGCGATTCAGAAGTGGCCTATTCCTACGACTGTTTCTGAGGTACGCAGTTTCCTTGGTTTGGCGGGTTATTATCGTCGTTTCATTTCAGACTTTTCCAAGATTTCCCTACCATTGTCCAATTTGACAAGGAAGACTGTGAAGTTCGAGTGGTCTTTAGATTGCCAGAGCGCATTTCAGGAGTTGAAGGATAGATTGACGTCAGCTCCTATTCTCGCATTGCCCAGTGGTTCAGAGGATTTTGTGGTCTATACCGATGCGTCGAAGAAGGGTCTCGGGGCAGTGTTGATGCAGAGAGGTAAGGTCATTGCCTATGCTTCTCGCCAGTTGAAGGATTATGAGAAGAATTATCCGACGCATGATTTAGAGTTGGCAGCTGTGGTTTTCGCCCTGAAGATTTGGAGACACTACTTGTATGGCGAAAAGTGTGAGATTTTCACAGACCACAAGAGTTTGAAGTATCTGTTTTCTCAGAGAGAGCTCAATATGCGGCAGAGGAGGTGGTTAGAGCTGGTCAAAGATTACGATGTGACTATCAGTTATCACCCAGGTAAGGCGAATGTTGTGGCTGATGCTTTGAGTCGTAAGTCGAGTGCTTCATTGAGTTCTTTGATTCAGAGACCGTTGCTGATGGATTTGCAGAGAGAGGAGATTGATCTGGTGATTCCAGGCACCATTGCTCGTCTTTCAGCGTTGGTTATTCGATCTTCATTGACGGACAGGATTCGTAGAGAGCAGTCGACTGATGTTCAGTTGACAGAGTTGAGAGATAGAGCAGAGATTAGAGGTAATTCAGAGTTTGCCTTGAATGGTGATGGTTTGGTGACTTTCAGAGGTCGTATTTGTGTTCCTGTTGGCGATGTTATTCGTAGAGATATTTTGACAGAGGCTCATACCGCGCCGTATTCGATTCATCCAGGCAGTACGAAGATGTATCAGGATCTTCGTCGACTCTACTGGTGGCCAGGTATGAAGAAGGATGTTGCCGTGTTCATTTCTCAGTGCCTTACTTGTCAGCAGGTGAAGATTGAGCACCAGAGACCTGCTGGGACATTGTTGTCATTGCCGATTCCTCAGTGGAAGTGGGAGCATATTACGATGGATTTCGTGACTGGTCTTCCCAGAGTGCAGAGAGGTTTCAATTCTATTTGGGTTATCGTTGATCGATTGACTAAGTCAGCGCACTTTCTTCCAGTCAAGACGACGTATTCGATGAACCAGTATGCCGAGGACTACATAGCAGAGATTGTCAGACTTCATGGTGTCCCTGTGTTGATCGTGTCTGATCGTGACCCTAGATTTACTTCAGAGTTTTGGAAGAGTTTGCACAGAGCTATGGGTTCGCGGTTAGCGTTCAGTACAGCCTATCATCCTCAGAGCGATGGTCAGTCAGAGAGAGTCATTCAGATTCTTGAGGATATGCTCAGAGCTTGTACTATAGAATTTCCAGGTAGCTGGGATTCTTTGTTGCCTTTGGTTGAGTTCACTTATAATAATAGCTACCAGGCGACGATTGGCATGGCACCGTATGAGGTACTTTATGGCAAGAAATGCAGATCTCCCTTGTATTGGGACGAGGTTGGTGAGAGGAAGATGTTGGGACCAGAGTTGGTCCAGCAGACTGCCGATGTTGTTGCTGTTATCAGAGAAAGGATGAAGACTGCCCAGTCCAGACAGAAGAGCTATGCAGATGTTCGTCATAGACCTTTGCAGTTCGAGGTTGGCGATCACGTGTTTCTGAAGATAGCACCTCTCAAGGGTGTGATGCGATTTGGCAAGAAGGGCAAGTTGAGTCCTAGATTTATTGGTCCATTTGAGATATTGGACAGAGTTGGCGATCGAGCCTACAGATTAGCCCTACCTCCAGATCTTGACAGAGTCCATAATGTTTTTCACGTATCGATGCTCAGGAAGTATGTTGCAGATCCTTCCCATGTTCTTCGCCATGAGCCATTGGACTTGACGCCGAATTTGACGTATCAAGAGATTCCGATTCAGATTCTGGGTTATACGTGTATTAAATTTGGGCACTACAGTTCTACTTCTCAACGGGATCTAAAAAGTTAGCACTTGTGTGACCCTCAATGGTTCATTGATACAACTAGCCGTGGGTTCACATCTCCATGTGATTCTGTAATAGCCGAGCCCGGTGTACGGTACGATTTAAGTTTCGTTTGTTATTTTGGGATATTTGATTAGATGTTCAGAGTTGTATTTTTGGGCCATAGTATTGTTAGTTTTATTGTCTTGAGGTGTTAGTTGTTGTTGGTTGTTCGTTTCAGAGTGTCGGTTCGATTTTAGTTGCATGGGAATAGTGCTTGGCCGTGACTTGAGTGCACCCGCGCTCTTAACTGGAGTGCCCCCGCGGTGTACTGTGCTGTTTTGGAGTTGGAATGCCGTAGCATCACCGCACCCGCGGTGATGTAGGGACCGCACCCGCGGTAGAGACCGCACCCGCGCTGCTTGCGTCGCCGCAACCACGCTGTTCGTGTTCCAGAATTTTTGTGAATGCCGTAACTTAGGCGCACCCGCGGTCCTTGTGTTGGCGCCCCCGCGGTGAAGGTATGGGCGAGATATTTAGTCGATTTTGGAGTGGTTGGCCCTCACTTTTCCTTTTTCTTTCCTTCTCATTTTCGCATTTTCTCTCCATTTTAGGGTTTTTCATCATTTCTTTCACTCCCTATCTTCGATTCAAGCGTTTGTTTGGAATTTCGACTTGAGTTCGACGTTCTCCTTGGTGCTAGGAAGCTTGGGTAAGCTTTTGGTGCGATTCTGTTAAGGTTGTAAATTAAGAGTTGTTTAGGTTGGTTGTTTATGTGGATTTATGGATTATTTAGCTTGTAATCTTGGATATTTAGTTGATATTGGTGTTATTTGTGGATTATTTGTTGTAGGTGGTGATCAAGAGCTAAGTTGAGGTGTTTGTTGTGGTTTGTAAGTGGAATTTCATCCTTTTTGCTCACATGATATTATATGTATTGTGTTTTAAAGATTTTAAAGTGATATTCCCTTCCATTGATCCATTGTTATGTATTGATTTCATTGATTATCTATTGGAGGTATTGTATACCTCACTATTGTTAAAAGGGAATACAAGAGAAAATATGAGATAGTGAAAGGACGGCCTTAAATGCTATTCAGAGTTCAAATGTTTTCGGATTGATAAATACATAGTCAAAGATTGCATGCAATATTAGATGATCATCGCCTATAGGCTTATATCCCTCAGAGTTATCGGTTTATATCGATTTGGGATACGAGCACCCCAGAGCAGAGATACTATTGATATCAATCCCCAGAGCAAAAGAGAAATACCATCATATTTTATATGCTATTGCTATGTTATTGATATTCAGAGTTTACAGTTCAGAGTTGATGGTATTTATGATTTCAAAGAGATGTTTTACAGAGTTATTGTTCATTGTTATATAAGAGTTCCACTTGCTGAGATTTATTCTCATTTCAGTTATTTTCATGTGATGCAGATCAGAGTGGTGCCTCGGGACGTTGACTGTAGATCGGGGGTCATATGCATACACCGTTGGAAGGAGGATTTTGGCATGATCATAGGAATGATGTTTTGTTTTGTTATGTCATTTAAATGATCATGTATTTATTTTGTAAATATATTTAAATAAATGTATTTTGAAACTCCTTCCGTATATTTTTAAAAGAGAAAATTTTATTTCCGCTGCGTATTTTATTTTTAAAAGAGGATCGGGGTGTCACATTTAGGACTAAACATGTCCTTATACGAGCATACCCCAATTGCTCCATTCTTAATTATCCACTCCTTGATAACAAGAACGTCAGAACTCAAGTCTGATAGTACCCAACCAATCATGTTAAACGCCTAGCAACATCGCTTACATGATTCCCTATGTATCAAATGATAGTGCCTGCAAGAACCATTCAATTATGGTTAGCGTACAATATGGTCTCTTCAACTCATATATCCCGACCGATTCGACAACCATTGGTATATCGAGAGTTGTCAATGAATCGATACTATGTGTCATGTTGTAGTAGCATCGATGGTGTAATCTATGAAACCCCTTTCATAATTACCACCATACTCTGATCAGAGATTTCATACTACATACACATAGGATATCCATACCCGAAGGTAAGCGGTGAATCCTCGACTACAATGCATCGGCTCCTATATGTTTCGACAAAACACCCAACCTTGCCACCTGATGACCCTTAAGAGTCGGTAAACAAGTCAAAGTTCAATGCTAGCATATAGAGTCTCAATGTTGTCCCGGGTCATAAGGACTAATGGTGTACAACCATAAACTAGGACGTTTCCACTCGCTAAGTGAGAACCACTTGGAAAGTCCTTTATGGAGGGTTGTTCAGTGCACTCTACAAGGAGCACCTATCTGCATGTTCGGACATCACAATGTCCCCTACCAATGAAACATGGTACTAACACCACAGATACTAGTCTCAAACTCGAGCGGCCTATATCATTCTTAGCGGTGGTTGAATCGACTAGGAACTGTTTAGAATATACAGTATTCCAAATATGAGTTTCATGATACACATCATATGAGCATCTCATAAATTTTCTACTATTTTTATATTCAAGGGCTTTATCTATACAACTAACATGGGTATACAGATAAAGATGTGCCAAAATAATAATTTCAAATATTATTAAAATAAAGACTTTTTATGCATAGATTTTCATTGTGAAGACTCGGCCAACACTTGGCTCGACGGACACCTACACTAACAAAAACAATAAAAAAATACAGTTTCCTCACCATCAATTGTCACTAGTCACTCCAATGAATATTCACTCGCACTCGTATTTTTTTTCCCTCACCACAAAACCTCACAAGTCGCTCCAATGAAAATTCACTCCACTCAAATATTTTCGCTCCAGTGAGAATTCTCAAGGGGGCGCTTAAGTCTCGTGGCTTCCACGTATCAAACTTATGAGATCAATCCTGTGATGCTTGAAATTCGACTCACTTAGACCACACAAGAATAAGCAATTTGGAAATTGACTAGAATGCGACTAAATGACAAGGACAAACTTAACGCTGAAATATAAGGGCTAAAATTCCAACAAAAACCCGATTCAATTTTTTTTTTCGGGTGAACAATACCTGAACAGTAAATCTGGCAAATGAACAGTAACTCCGATGAATGAACAGTAAATCCGATTTGTGAATAGTAATTCCGTTCCGTGATCACTAATTTACGACACGATGAACAATAATTACAGCAGATGAACAGTAATCTCCGATACAATGAACAGTAATTCCGAAACGATGAACAGTAATTCCGGCATTGAACAGTAATTTCCGAAACGATGAACAGTAATTCCGGCGAATGAACAGTAATCGCGAAATCTATATTTTTTTGATTCAACAAATACGCAGAAATCGCTACACGAAAATCGGTATTAAAAATTCTACGAAGAATTGAACGGATACGCTTACTTGAATCAAAAACCAAAAGCTCTGATACCACTTGATACGATTCCGCCCACGAGATCTTTGATTTGTCCCGATCTTTGAAACAAGTAATTGATAGGTGTGATAATCGCCTCTAGATCACGCGGCCTAGCAATAATTAATCAACGATAGAAACAATCGCGTTCAAGAGAACCTCCAAAGAACTCGTCCTTGGCAACCCTCATGATATTCGACTGACAAACGCCACAAAAGATAAATCTTTTGATAAGTTTGATTTGATACGACGCAAAAGTTATAATGTGGGGACCCGGGCTCTAACTCCGTTCCTTTCGGGATTAATCGGATCGTTGTTAGAAAACGTGGGTCAAATTTTTGCTTTTAACTTTAAATCAAATGTATATAAACCAAGCATAAGGACTCTCTTTATTTAATTACACAAACGTGAATACATGGTTTGTTCCAATACATCCATACCAACTAAAGTTCCATACCATACAATATCCAAATCATAGGTAGTACAAGTCTAGTACAATAACAACTAGCAGTCCTCTGTGCTCGAAATCACCACTCTATCTCGATCTCATCTCGATCGTGACCCTGATCCTGCCCCACCTGTTGTTATGCACACATACAGACATAACAACAGCTGGAAACTCCGGTGAGAACAAATCCCAGTATAGAACATGATATGCATGCATAAACAAAATATAAATCATGAAACAATACTATCATGAATAATATTAAAGCAATAGGTCCCATAGTCTACGAAACCAAATCAATATAAGCATGCAATATCAATCAAATCATGTCTTGACTCAATTCGACTCTACTCTAGGGATCCCGGTTTGAATAAGATGTCGCTGTCTGTCACCTACCCTCCCAATCAGGGTAACGGTACGTCTTATTCCTAGATTTCGGTCATGTCTGTATCGAGTGTCTACACATGGAGTCGAACTGCTCCAATGCGACGATACTACCGAACATCTAGTTTGACAAATCTGTCAATGACTCCTATCTCAAGGCTTGAATATAAACATTATCTAGTATGTGATTTTATTGGGAAACTCAAATTGAATCTCATTTGAGTTGTGTCTTCCCCAAACAAAACATGAATTATACCTTTCTTGTTGAACCTTTATCGATGTCGAGGTCTCGAAGTCGAAGTGAGGAACAATGAATCTGAAATGGAAATGTTGATACATATTTTATCAATCCCTAGTCTCAATCAACACATATCTAATTCAATACTTGATCTCGGTACAATTTGACGGCATAACGACGTAATTTCTCAATACCGGTCAATCCAACTTTCCACATATATCACCAATTCATACGTCTCAACTCATAATCATCATCATAAGCACATGATCATATTCAAAATCTGCATACTTAACTCTAAACATGCTGGAAAATAGTAACAATTCATATGACATCCGATAATCGATCCGTTTGCGTTTCTACGATGTCAATAATCCCAAGAACATATAATTTCAATCATATCAATCTTTCCTCAACCTTTACATTTCAGAACATGTTGAAATTTAAAGATACTTACATCCTCTTGTAGCCCTTGAAGAGAGGAGCTCAAAACCGAAATCGGATTAACGTTTGGATGATTGAATCTTGTAAAATCAAAGACCTAAAAGGGTTGAAGCTTTGAGGGGTTTCTCTGGAGCTTCTCGGTATCCTCAGCTGAAATGGGAAGGAAAGAAGACACATATCCCTTCTATTGCATGGCAAGGACAAGTGTTATCATTTTCAAGCAACACGTCTCCCGCATATGCGCGACATCACCCGCGCATGTGCGCGCCTTATCTCGCGCATATGTGCCAATGTCTCTGGACATGTCGCGCATATGGGCGCATTTCTTCGCGCATGTGCGCCATCTGTTATGTCCTATTTTGAATATTTTCTCGTCTCATCTCTTGTCTTTCCTACTCCAATCTCACTTAGTACTTCCCGTTGTATGTCATGCATACTCATATTTTCGAATGTCACGGCAATGAAGATTAAGAAATCAAGTGCTTCTCATTACCTGTCATGCATACTCATATCTTCCGAGTCTCACATCAATGAAGACTAATAATTTCAAGCCTTACATTTCTCCCCCTCTAAGAAATGATTTCGTCCTCGAAATCGCAGGCAATCTACCAATGCAAGTATAAGAGGCAATATAATCAAAACTGAAGAAATACTCACATCATATAAATAACTCGGGCTGTTTCTGTCTCATATCTGCTTCTGTCTCTCAAGTCGCGTCTTTGATGCCATGACGACTCCACTGGACTTTCACGAGCGGAATAGTCTTCGTTCTGAGCTGTTTTTCCTTCCGATCCAAAATCTTTATCGGTTGTTCAACATAACTCAAAGTCTGATCAAGCTCAGCTTCGTCAGGCTGAATGACATGAGAAGCATCAGGCATATATCTACGGAGCATCGATATATGAAAAACGTCGTGTATCCCATGTAAAGAAGGAGGAAGAGCAAGTCGATAAGCTCGATCGCCAATCTTTTCAAGAATCTCGTAAGGGCCGATGTATCTCGCAGACAACTTCCCGCGTTTGCCAAATCTGACAACGCCTCTGAAAGGGGAAATCTTCAAAAATACTCTGTCTCCCTGCTGAAATACTAACGGTCTACGTCTGACGTTCGCATACTTGGCTTGCCTATCTTGTGCTGTCTTCATTCTCTTCTGAATGATCTTCACCTTTTCAGTCATTTCACGAATCATATCAGGCCTCAGTTCTGGTACCTCAGATATATCATCCCAGTATAGCGGAGATCTGCACTTCTTGCCATACAAAGCTTCAAACGGTGCCATCTCGATACTCGTCTGATAGCTGTTGTTGTACGAGAATTCACACAAAGGTAGTGAATCTTGCCAACTAGTACCAAAGTCTAGTACTACAGCTCTCAGCATATCCTCTAAAGTCTGGATAATCCGCTCTGACTGTCCTTCTGTCTAAGGATGATAAGCTGTACTTATGTGTCATGTCGTACCTAAAGCCTGCTGTAAACTGTGCCAGAAGTGTGACGTGAATCGCGGATCACAATCTGATACAATAGACTTCGGCACACCATGTAATCTGACTACCTCTCGGACATATATCTCGGCCATTTGATCATGTCTGTACGTCATTCTGTACGGAATAAAACAAGCTGATTTGGTTAATCTGTTTATCACAACCCAAATCGCATCACAACCCCGGGATGATCGAGGTAACTTCGTCACGAAATCTATGGAAATGTGATCCCATTTCCATTCAGGAATAGACAAACTCTGAAGTAAACCTCCGGGCTTATTTCTCTCGGCCTTCACCTGTTGGCAATTCAAGCACTTAGACATATATTCGGCAATATCTGACTTCATCTGTTTCCACCAGAACTGTGTCTTCAAATCGTTGTACATTTTTCGGCCTCCAGGATGAATGCTGAATCGACTAAAGTGCGCTTCTGATAAAATCTGTTGTTTCAACTCTGAAACATCTGGCATTACAAGACGGTTATTCACGTACAGAACAAAATCATGTACCTGATATTCTGACTGATGTCCCGATCTGACCATCTGAATTGACTTCTGAACATTCTGATCAGTTCTCTGCGCTTCTTTGATTCGCATAATCAAATCTGGTTCAACTTGAATCGAAGCAAGTCGTAGAGGTCTACCAGCTGTATCAAATGCTAAACCCGACAAGCAACAATCTTCAACCATATTTGAAACACCTATCGTCGATAAAGATAAGGATCATACCTTTCGACTCAAGGCGTCCACTGCTGCATTTGATTTTCCTGGATAGTACTTGATCTCGCAATCAAAATCTTTCAGTAGATCAAGCCATCTACGCTGCCTCATGTTCAACTCTGACTGAGAAAACAGATACTTCAGGCTTTTATGGTCAGAGTAAATCTCAAACTTCTCGCCATAGAGATAATGACGCCAGATCTTCAATTCAAATACGATAGCCGCCAATTCAAGATCATGAATTGGGTATCGGGTCTCATGTGGCTTTAGTTGTCTAGAGGCATATGGGATTACATGACCCCGCTGCATAAGAACACATCCTAACCCTCTGTGGGATGCATCACAATATACAACGAAATCGTCAGTACCTTAAGGAATCATCAAGACAGGTGCACTGGTCAGCCTCTTCTTCAACTCTAGGAAGCTAGACTCACAATCCTCAGACCATACAAATGGCGCATTCTTCTGTGTCAACTGGGTAATCGGTTTCGCAATGCTGGAGAAATCTTTGATGAATCATGTATAGTACCCTGCTAGACCCATGAAACTGCGTATCTCTGGCACGGAAGTCGGTCTCGGCCAACTGATCACAGCTTCAACTTTACTCGGATCCAAGAAATACCATCTCCAGATATAATATGACCCAAGAAGACAACCTGTCTCAACCATAATTCACACTTGGATAGTTTGGCATACAATGTCTCTTTTCTCAATGTCTGCAATACAATCCTCAAATGATCGGCATGCTCAGTCATACTCTTAGAATACACCAGAATGTCATCAATAAAAACAATCACAAACTCATCTAAATATCTCTGAAAGACACGGTTCATAAATACAATAAACACCGCTGGAGCGTTCGTTAAACCAAAAGGCATAACAATAAATTCATAATGTCCATACCTGGTTCGAAATGCTGTCTTTGGTATATCAATATTGATGTGAATCTGGCTTGGCATGACGTGCTAATGATTAGTAGAAGATTCAAGGATGCATTACGTGGACTCATGAGTGATCGAGAAAAGCTTGCAAGCAAGGATACAAGCCTTGAAAGAGTCGTGAAGCAGGGAAGTGACGTTGAAGGCCAAACGAAAACCATTATCTTGCAAAGATTGAGAAAGGCCGAGTGTACACAGACCCCATCTCGGACCTGTACACGAGGCCCGTGTCGGTCATCTACACGGACCCGAGCACGGACCTGTTGTGGGGACCCGGACGCTAATAATCTCCTTAATCGTCATTGGGACTAATTCAATTATCAATTAAGATAAAACGAGGTCTAAAAATTTTTCTTTTTAAAATGCGGAAGGTAATGGAATCATGCTATTATACAAATCTGTATAATAATACAAATCTTGTACAACATTCATCTAGTTCAACTAAGGTTTAGCTACTATAATCAAGTAATGAAACCTATCTAAATCCAAGTCCGGTATTACCACTCTAATCTTGATCTCTCATCATCTTCTCGACCCTGATCCTGCCCCACCTGTAGTCATGCACACATACAAAACAAGACAACAGCCGGATACTCCGGTGAGAATAAATCCCAGTATAAAACATGGTAAGCATGCATATAAACAGTCTAGATCATAAAACATGCTATCATGAACAAAAATTAAAACAATAGATTTCATAATCTATGAAATTAAATCAAAATAAGCATGCAACTCAAATCAAATAAACATGCAATTCAAATCAAATCATAAGAACATGCTATCATGACTGAAAGCAATAACAATGGGTTTCATAGTCTATGAAACCACATCCATAAATGCATGCAGTTCTAGTCAAATCATGTCTAGACTCGACTCAACTATAACTCTAGGGATCCTGATGTGAATAAGACGTCACTGATCTGCCACCTACCCTCCCAATCGGGGTGTCGTACGTCTTATTCCTAGACTTCGGTCTGATCTGTATCGACATCTACAATAGGGGAGGTGATCTTCCCCTAAGCTGCAATATCACCGAACGTCTAGAAGTTTGACTGTTCTGTCAAGACTCCCTATCTTAAATGCAATGAATATCAATCTATAAATAGAGCATACTCATTTCAAAGGATATTAATATAACATCTATAAACACATCATAATCATATCATAAAATAAACAACAATAATTCTAGTATGTGATTTTATTGGGAAACTCAATTGAGATCTCAATTGAGTTGTATCTTCCCGAATATCACATGATTTATACCTTTGTCGTCCCTGTCTGACGAAGACGGTGACCTGTATCCAAATCTGTCCATATCAAATGTCCTTGTGTAGCTTGCATCGATATGAACTCGGTGCTGTACTCAGATTACAAATCAAATGGACGGATTTCCCGTAACTCACAAATCTCTGCTTCGAAGAATTTCTGCTTCTCTCAGCTATTCTTTCCTTTTGTTCGACTGAATCCAAGGAATTGCATGTTATATATATATATATATATAGATATATATATTGCATGTCTATGGGGCAAGTGGCTCATTTTTCATGTTACACGTCGCACCGCGGGTGCGGTGTGTTCAGCAGCGCGGGTGCGCTCGAGCTTCGGCAGCTTTATAATTTTCTAAAATCTTCGACCATGAGTGCGCTACATACAAGACCGCGGGTGCGGTGTCACTACCGCAGGTGCGGTTCCTCTTGCACCGCGGGTGCGGTATCGCTTCGAATAAAATTTGCCAACTTTCTGTCCATCAACCGCGGGTGCGGTCTTAGTCGCACCGCGGGTGCGGTGTGCTTCGGCCTTTCTTGCAAAAATCCACAATTGCATGACCGCGGGTGCACTCCTGTTCTGGGCGTGGGTGCGGTCTTGCAAAACCCAAATTTCTCATGTCTTTTCTTCCTTCTTTGCATGTCATGAATTCTCATATCTTCCGAGTCTCACGTTAATGAAGATTGATAATCTTGGTTTATCAATTCTATAATTCTTGGGCATTACATTTCTCACCCTCTTAGATCTGAGTTCGTCCTCTAACTAATAATTAATCACTTCAGATATATCAGAAGATATGTATAACAGAGTTTAAATTAAACTCTCATCTCAATGAATCCATTCTAAAATCTCTTTCTTGTATCAACCTCTAATTTCAAATCTGGAATAAGACTTCATAACGTATACTATCATAATACTTCTTAAACTAACTCTAACAGAATCAATCTTGCCCTGTTGGTTATACAACATCCGTATAAACCAATCATAGTTTATAGCAAAACAATACCAGTAGTTGTTATCCAATCTGTTTATCCCAATCAAGGACATATACAGTCTTCAGCTTCAAATACCAATCGTCTGAAAGGGGATCGGTTACGGTGACCGGAAGCGCAACGGAAGTTTAAAAAATTCGATTTTTCATACAAAAATTTCGGCCACCACTACATTTTATGCAACAAATACAATAAACCACAAAAATGACATACATAGTGTGTTTTAAAGAAATATACCTATCAATCTCAAGAGATTGATTATGGCTCCAACTTTGTTGTCAAACAACAAAGCTCTTGAAAGGTAGAAACTATCTTCAAGCTTTCCAATGAGCACTCCTTGCTCAACTATTAAGCCCACCACCAACTAGGTAGATCCCCTCATATTTTGCACTAGAAAAATATGAGGATTTTTCAAAGAGAAGTGTTTTTGATCTCCAACAATTGAAGAACAAAAGAGAGAAAAATGGAGGAGAGAAAAATAAAGAGAGTTTCGGCCATGAGCTACTAGGAGGGAAGGATAATGATTTTAATTCCATGTCTTGGTTGTAAGAAAAGCAAAAAGCAAAAGGTGCATGCATTGCATTATTTTAATAAAAAGTAATCTCCAACCCTTCACCTCCCATGCATGCATATAATATAGTTTTTAATCAAATTAAAAACTTTGGACTAAATTTAATTATCTCAAACATATTTGAGACTATTTAAACATTACTTGAATTTACCCAAGTCCCACTAGTTAAATAATTATTTTAATTGAGCTCTACAAGACTCAATATTATTTAATTAATTCAACACTTGAATTAATTTAATTATTTGGACTCTACTAGGTCCACTAGTGTCTAATTAATTCAACACTTGAATTAATTTAATTTAGTCCATAATAATGATTATGAAAATCACAATTTTCAAATACATTATTCACTTGGCCAAATTTTAATTTTAGGAACACTTCCATAAATCAAAATTTACATTTCTCTCATAGAAGTCATACTTCTATTTTTCTTTGCACTTATAAACTCATTTATAAGTCGTTCAACACATTGAACTATTTTCTCCTTTATAGAAGTCATACTTCTAATTTTCTTTATGCTTATAAACTCCTTTATAAGCCGTTCAACACATTGAACTATTTTACTTCTCAACGGGATCTAGAAAGCTAGCACTTGTGTGGCCCTCAATGGTTCATTGATACGACTAGCCGTGGGTTCACATCTCCATGTGATTCGGACTAAACATGTCCTTATATGAGCATACCCCAATTGCTCCATTCTTACTTATCAACACCTTGATAACAAGAACGTCAGAACTCAAGTCTGATAGTACCCAACCAATCATGTTAAACGCCTAGCAGCATCGCTTACATGATTCCCTAGGTATCAAATGATAGTGCCTGCAAGAACCATTCAATTATGGTTAGCGTACAGTACGGTCCCTTCAACTCATATATCCCGATCGATTCGACAACCATTGGTTTATCGAGAGTTGTCAATGAATCGATACTATGTGTCATGTCGTAGTTGCATCGATGGTGTAATCTATGAAACCCCTTTCATAATTACAACCATACTCTGGCCAGAGATTTCAATCTACATACACATGATAACACATAGGATATCCATACCCGAAGGTAAGCGGTGAATCCCCGACTACAATGCATCGACTCCTATGTGTTTCGACAGAACACCCAACCTTGCCACCTGATGACCCCATGAGAGTCGGTAAACAAGTCAAAGTGTAATTCTAGCACATAGAGTCTCAATGTTGTCCCGGGTCATAAGGACTAATTCTGTACAACCATAAACCAGGACTTTTCCACTCGATAAGTGAGAACCACTTGGAAAGTCCTTTAATGGAGGGTTGTTCAGTGCACTCTACTAGGAGAACCTATCTGCATGCTCGGACATCACAATGTCCCCTACCAATGAAACATGGTACTCACATCGCATATACTAGTCTCGAACTCGAGCGGCCTATATCCTTCTTAATGGCGGCTGAATCGACTAGGAACCGTTTAGAATATACAGTATTCCAAATATGAGTTTCATGATACTCATCATATGAGCATCTCATATTCTTTCTACTATTTGTATATTCAAGGGCTTTATCTATGCAACTAGCATGGGTATACAGATAAAGATTTGCCAAAATAATAATTTCAAATATTATTAAAATAAAGATTGCTTATACATAGAGTTTCATTGTGAACACTCGGCCAACACTTGGCTCGACGGGCACCTACTCTAACAATCTCCCACTTGCACTAGAGCCAACTACCCATATGCTTCAAACCCATTGATTCGCGATGCTTGTCGAATAATGGTCCAGGTAAAGGCTTAGCTAGTGGATCAACAACATTATCTGCGGAGCCGACTATGTCAAAAGACACTTCTCTACTTTCCACAATCTCTCCGAGGATGTGGTACTTTCTCAATACATGTCTGGACTTCTGATGAGACCTTGGCTCCTTTGCTTGAGCTAAAGCTCCCGTGTTGTCACACAACACCGGGATAGGAGCAACTCCATTAGGAATGACGTCTAACTCTTAGACGAAATTCCTTATCCAAACAGCCTCCCTTGTTGCATCTGATGCAACAATGTATTTGGCCTCTGTGCTGGAATCCGCAGTATTGTCTTGCTTGGAACTCTTCCAAGAGACAGCAGCACCATTGAGCATGAATACAAACCCAGAGGTTGACTTCGAGTCATCGATATTTCTTTGGAAGCTAGAGTCGGTATAGCCTTCCAATTTTAGTTCACCACCCCATAGACCAAGAACACATTATTGGTCCTTCTCAACTACTTGAGGATGTCTTTCACAGCTTTCCAGTGTGGAAGACCAGGGTTCGATTGATATCTACTCACTACACTTAGTGCGAAAGCCACGTCAAGACGTGTAGATATCATCCCATACATGATGCTACCAATTGCCGAAGCATACGGAATGCGTGTCATCGCCACTATCTCTGCATCAGTCTTGGGAGACAGACTTGGATAGGGACACGCATGACACATTGGTAGGTGTCCTCCCTTGGACTCATCCATCGAGAACGGCTTCACGATGGTATCAATGTATGTGGACTGGGTGAGACCAAGAAATCTTCTCGATCTATCTCTATAGATCTGTATTCCCAATACAAAAGATGCTTCACCCAAGTCCTGCATCGAGAACTTACTCGCTAACCATATCTTAGTTGATTGCAACATTCCTACATCATTCCCAATGAGTAGAATGTCATCAACATAAAGCACCAGGAATGTCACAACACTCCCACTGACCTTCTTATACACACAGGGTTCCTCAGGATTCTTAGTAAATCAAACTCTTTGATTGTACTATCGAATCTAAGGTTCCAACTCCTAGATACTTCTTAGACCATAAATAGATCTCTGAAGTTGCATACCATATGCTCACTTCCGATAGATGTAAACCCTCCAGGTTTGAGACATGTAAATCACTTTCTTAAAATCCCTATTAAGAAAGACTGTCTTGACATCCATCTGCCATATCTCATAGTCATACCATGCAGCTATGGCTAGCAAAATACTTATGTACTTGAACATTGCAACTGGTTGAAAAGGTTTCCTCAAAGTCAACTCCTTGGATTTGAGTATATCCTTTTGCCACTAATCGCGCCTTGAAGGTCAATACCTTCCATCCGCCCCAAGTCCCTATGGGACCGTTCCTCAGGTGGATCTCTAAGATCCCACACTGGTTCGAATGCATGGAATTCAACTCAGATTCCATAGCTTCAAGCCATTTGGATGAATCGGCATCAGATAACGCTTCCTTGAAGGTCCTTGGATCAAATCCATGGTTAGGCTCATCATGGCCCTCTTCAAGAAGCAGACCATATCTCATAGGTGGTCTCGAGACTCTCTCGGATCTTCTAGGAGCCTGTATCTCCTCTCTTGGCTCTTCGGGTGTGGGTTCGATAATTGTGGGTGTTTCTCGAACCTCTTCGAGTTCTATCATCTCCCTTTTCTATCCAATAGAAAATTCCTTTTCCAAAAAGGTTGCATTCCTATAAACAACTACCTTTGTTTCTTGGGGATGATAGAAGTGATATCCAACTAAAATCCTTGGATATCCCACAAAGTAACATAAAATGATCAACTATCCAATTTATCTCCCACTACCTGCTTCACATAAGCAGGGCTCCCATATTCTAAGATAAGAATATTTGGGAGGCTTACCCATCCATATCTCATATGGTGTCTGCCTTTAAATGGACATTTAGTGGAATATCTTTCAATTTTAAGTTATAGAGATCGTTTTCAAGTTCTCAGTACCAATAAACATTCATTCTTGTAAATGTTGCAAACACTTTGCTAAATAAACAAGAATATCCATTTTTATCACAATAGAAATGGAAATAATTTTTTTCACCAAAAGGTACAAACAAAACATCTCTTAAAATTAACTTAAAAATCATTGTTCAACAATAAGTTAAACATTTCTTAAGGTCTTGGCAGCAACTCTTGCTCCATTGCCCATCCTCAAGAAGGTCACACCTTCCTTAAGCTTCCTACTTCTTCCCATCACCTGTAACCCATTACAGAGATGTGAGTCACAACCGGTATCTAATACCCAAGAAGTAGAGTTAATTGAAATGTTTACTTCAATTTAGAACATACCGTTTCCAGAACTCTTCTGGGCAGATATTCTTGCAATTCGCCTCCAATGTCCAGGCTTCTTGCAGTGATGACAACACATCCAGTCTTGTCAGCCTTAACTGGTGGCTGCCACAACGGGATTCGGAGATTGCCTCAACAAGGGCACGTTCTTCTTGGGACGTTGGAAAGAACGCTTCTTTCCTTCCCATGTGGATCAATCTTCGTACCAGATGAAGAACCCACATAAAGAACCAACTTCTCTTTCTTGATGGTGGATTCAAACGTAACAAGCATTCACCAACTCCTCAAGGGTCGGTTCCATCTTGTTCATGTTGAAGTTCACCACAAAAGGATCAAATGAGCTAGGCAGCGATAACAGCAACACGTCGGTGGTCAACTCCGAAGGCAAGATCCATGCCAACGAGCTTGTCCACGAGCCCGATCACCTTTAGGCCATGCTCATGGACCGAGGCCCCATCTCGCATGCGCAAAGTGATCAGCTCCTTGACGGTAGCATGCCTAAGAGGTGTTTGCTCACCAAAGAGCTCTTGAGGTGCAAATGAATGTCAGCAGCACTCTTTGCACCCTCAAAACGCCTCTGCAGCTCATCGTTCATAGAAGTCAGCATATAACACCTGGCTATCAAGTCATGGTCACACCATTCCTTGTAAGCCTGCAATTCCTCAGGATTGCAGTCAGTCGGAGCCTCAACAGGGGGCGACTCAGTCAGTGTATATGCTACCCTTTCCGAATTCAAGACTATTTTAGGTTTCTTAGCCAAGTGAGGTAATTAGGTCCAGTTAATATGTGTTTGTCGAGTATTAGATATCGGATTGCGAATCGAAGACATTGTCAATTTGTACTGAAAAGTAAAAACAGATAAATGTTGATGACTATTTTAAAATATTTAGTAAGATATGAAGTTTGGACTTTTACTTCATAAATATTTGCTCCCACTGTTTTGACATCTTTCACTACCCTCTAGTGAAAACGGGAAACTCCTTTCCTCAGTAGGTACGTAAGGTCCAATTAGCGAATTATGATCCCGAATATATCAGCCAATCACAATTCCTAAAAGGTAGTTTCCAATTGCATCACAATGCAACCCTTAACGTAAACTTTTGTCTCACGTTTGATTAGGACCCATATGACGTCGTTCATCTTTACGTGTTCAAGCCTTACCCATCGATGTTGAACCTTAATGGACGGTCGCCATGAGTTCCCTCAATAATATGAGCCGAAATCATGGGAGTTCCACGTAGTTCACATCACCATGTCAATGGATGTCACAGCTTTCCGGCACCCAGGGCCCCCCAATAATATGAGCCGAGCCCCGAGTACGGGTAGCGTTCATCATGCACCCATTGTCGATGGAAGACAAGGAAATTATAAACAAATTTATAATTCCCCTTTTCGGGCTTGATATTAATTTTGAATCTTATTCAAAATGAGGGTTTTTAATTTTGAAAGGTCTCATCATTAATTTTTTTTAAAAGCTCGCCATGTTTGATCGTATGTTTGCCGGATTCATGCAACTTTGTTATTATCATAATAATAACGCACATACTCATTATTTATAACATATCATGCATATATTATAAACAGTAAACAAACAAGGATGATCAATCGCCCCAAACTAATGGCCCGTGTGAGCTAAACACGGGCCTAGGTCCAATCCTAGGGTAAATGCACGGGATGCAATGCAACTATTACATTAGCTCCAATATTACATGTCTTCGATCTTCATAATCACAAGGCCACCATCTTCCAATCTTGATCTCCACTATTAATATTTACAAATAAATATCCATGGCAATAGGGATACATCTCATGGGGTGGGAACGGGCCATAAACCAAGCCCACTTTAAATTGATAATTATTACAATCATTCAACACAAATATCCTAGCATACACCTAGCAAATTGGGCTTGGGCTTTTGATCATCCTTCATGCATAATATCACATATCATACACCATCAATTAATTATCACTAAATTAATTGATCCAATATTATATATCTTGATCCAATCACTAACCGCCACGATTATAAACTAAATTAACAAAGTATACAAACACCTTTGTCTACTTTCAAATTAATTTATTTATAACCGAATTTCTTGTAAATCACATTTACTATAAATAATTAAAGTCCAACTTAATTATTTATTTCATGAGAAAATATTGCAACTTTTGTAATTTTAAACTTAAGGGCCCAAAAACTTATTTTTCACCAAAAACATTTTGGCCCATTTAAAATTCACAAATGTGTTGCCATCCAATGGCCCAACAACTCAAGGCCCATGACACTTTGATATTCCAAAACACTTTTGGAAACCCTAGCCGTCATCGCCGTCGCCGGAGCTCCGTCGCCGGATTCCGGCAACAAAAAAAAAATTTTTTTTTTTATTAAAAGTGAGGGGCTGCGTGTACAACTAGTCCTTATGACCCGGGACAACATTGAGACTCTATGTGCTAGAATTACACTTTGACTTGTTTACCGACTCTCATGGGGTCATCAGGTGGCAAGGTTGGGTGTTCTGTCGAAACACATAGGAGTCGATGCATTGTAGTCGGGGATTCACCGCTTACCTTCGGGTATGGATATCCTATGTGTTATCATGTGTATGTAGGTTGAAATCTCTGGCCAGAGTATGGTTGTAATTATGAAAGGGGTTTCATAGATTACACCATCGATGCAACTACGACATGACACATAGTATCGATTCATTGACAACTCTCGATAAACCAATGGTTGTCGAATCGATCGGGATATATGAGTTGAAGGGACCGTACTGTACGCTAACCATAAACCAGGACTTTTCCACTCGATAAGTGAGAACCACTTGGAAAGTCCTTTAATGGAGGGTTGTTCAGTGCACTCTACTAGGAGCACCTATCTGCATGCTCGGACATCACAATGTCCCCTACCAATGAAACATGGTACTCACATCGCATATACTAGTCTCGAACTCGAGCGGCTATATCCTTCTTAATGGCGGCTGAATCGACTAGGAACCGTTTAGAATATACAGTATTACAAATATGAGTTTCATGATACTCATCATATGAGCATCTCATATTCTTTCTACTATTTGTATATTCAAGGGCTTTATCTATGCAACTAGCATGAGTATACAGATAAAGATTTGCAAAAATAATAATTTCAAATATTATTAAAATAAAGATTGCTTATACATAGAGTTTCATTGTGAACACTCGGCCAACACTTGGCTCGACGGGCACCTACTCTAACATCGTCATCATCCGACGTTGGTTTCTTAAATCTGTCCATTCTGAACTATCTTCATCTTCCTTTGAATTTTCTTCCAAAGAAATATGTAGTACTCACTGTATACTGTCTTATCTATAACTATCTCATTACCTATCTGATAAGCTGGTAGTTATTGTCACACAGTGATAATAAGTCATATCAATTAGTGCTAACATCCAGCACTCTATAATTCTACCAAAATCTTCCAATATCTAGATAAAATATATTCTTATTGTCTGTCAATCTATGACAAATCTAAGAGAAAACTCATGGTATACTCTGTCATAAGTACAAAATCAATCAAAATTATCATCTGATATAATCTACTTCAACATTCTGTTCAATCTGACCATTTTTTCTGACATCGATCCTTGTCATTTGGTTATGTTTGTACGTTATCTTGTACAAACTAATAGATATAGATTGAACAATCTGTCAATCATAATCTGTAGAAAATGGCGGAATTTCATTACGAAAGCCATAGAAATGTACTCCCATTTCTATTTAGAACTATACAATTCTGTAATAAATCTTCTGATTTCTATCTTTCTATCTTTTCTGTTAGCGATTCAGACATATCAATACAATTTCTCGCCAACATTTCAATACAAATTCTATCATAACTGATCTCATCTGTCTATATCACAACTATCTGTTTGAATATCATACATTTTCAATCATCAGAATGAAAACTGAATCCATTACGGTGCATTTCTGACCCTATCTGTGATTTCAGATCCGAACTACTGACATAAACAAATCAGTTAATAACATAAATTAAAGAAGAAATACCTACCTGGTATTGTGTTCTGCCTGTCGATATCAAATTCTGTTGACAATTCTGAAACATTCTGATATCACAAGATAATCATTCTTATACGGTACAAATCACATATCTGATACTCTGCTCGATGTTCTGCTCTGATTATCACATTCAAGTTCTGAACATTCTGATCACATTTCTGAATTGCTGTAACTTTTGAATTCAGCTCTGATTCGGTTTGAACTATATATAATCTCAACGGTTCACAATAATCTGTAGCATATACGGATTCAAACAACAGTAATATCAAATCAGAGACGAAATATCAATATCCTATACAGATCTAGTGAGTTCAGTGAACTCATAAAACAATGATTTCTGGTAAATCTCTTCCTGTCATTCTGATCAATTGTTATATCTCATCTGCGAATCAAATATGCTCCCCAAAACAATATAAGATGTCTCAAATACTGATTTAGAACAATAACAATATTTAGCAGATATAAAGCAACAGTCGAATAAAATAATCTGCCAAATCAGACAAAATACATTTCTGACATTTCTGAACTTTCTGGTCTTTCTGATATCGATATCTTATCAGTCACTGATCGCAATTTTAACTGCATCAAAATCAATCTGTATACAATAATCCTCATTCTCAGAATAATCAATACAGTTTCAAATTTATGGTTCCATCAATCAGACACTGCAATTATATCAATATCATAGATATAATGAGCATAATTTTCAGAATACCTCTGAACATACTGAGGCATGTCGAAGAAAGACACTAAATCCAATGTAATTCTCAGCCAATACTCTGATCTATCAATTCTTTCAATTCATTTTGTATTATTTTGTATATTCAATATCATTCTGTATTGAATCTAACATACAAACAATATCTGATCTCGATTCAATTCTGAAGTCTATCTTTCTGCTATAAGGCAAATCTGAAATCTTATCTGGGCAACATCAGCCACTTCCTATATTATTGGAAAATCTGCCATTGTTAGACTCGATTCCAGTAGATCTACTGAATACATAAGGATACCATCTGTTCCTTTCTGTAATAATCAAGTCATAGATAACACAGATATCAAAGAAATTCTGAATCTAGAATCCTTACCGTAGAATTTCTACTCATCAGCAGCCTATCTGTCTGAATCTTAATTCTCCTGAAAAGAATCTATAATAGTTCTGTACTTGTTCAGCATATTAACATCAATAATGCAGTCAAATCAGAAACACAAGTACATCATAATCTAGCTCACTCTAGTTTTCATCTTACTGTAGTATACAATATTCTACAAAAATCTTTGATATCATTCTTTCTTTCCCCAAAAATTAGGAGATCAATACTACAGTACAAACAAACCCCACAGATACATAATATTTCCATACAACTCAATCACAGCTAATCATAAGGAGTGCATTAGTATATATCAATACATATGCGATGTACTTATATAAAAAAATTAGTACCTGTGGTATGTTTTGGGTCTGTTCATCAGCCACTAACACCAGATGATTCTGCTCCCTAAAATCTTCGGGAACCTCTCTGTGGACAAACCTTAGCAAAATGTCCTGGCTGTTTACAGATATTGCAACTACCAAGCACTCCTTGGCAGTGTTCTGTGGGATGTCTTCCTCCGCAAGTTCTGCAGTACACTCCAGTGTAACTTGGGCTAGAATCACTAGAACTAGAGGAACCACTTCCTAACTTCTTGAATGGCTTCTTTTGAGCTTTCAGCAAATCTTGCTTTCCACTCGTGCTGCCACAATCCACTCGGAGAGGGGATTGCTGTG